>NC_133333.1:236187076-236487076 GCF_042186555.1 Aquarana catesbeiana
TGGTAGAAAAAAGTCATATAAAAACATCAGGGCTCAACACAGGATAAAACTTGAATGGACTCACAGAGGTTGATTTACTAAAACTGGCGCACTTAGAATCTGGTGCAGCTGTGCATTGTAGCCAGTTAGCTTCTACCTTCATCTTGTTCAATTAAGCTTTGGAAAAATAAAACTGGAAGCTGATTGGTTTCTATGCAGAGCTGCACCAGATTTTACACTCTCCAGTTTGAATAAATCAACCCCACAGTGACTTCACAGATCTATATTAGAACCTACATTGTAACCTCTCCTCATTATCCTGTGTTGAGCCCTGATGGTCATGCTCCCCAAAATGTGTTGGGTGTTTTTATATGACATTTTTACCGGCAGTTAAAATTTTCTTGGAACCTCTTATCTGGTTTTGGTCTGGCCCTCTATACTGTATTTTTAGGGTTTGAGCTACTGTTGGTAGCCCATTGAGGGAAGCAGAACTGTTAAGCGTGTTTGAAGTTTTCCTTCATCTGACTACACATATTAGTCTAAAAGATTCCAGTATGTTGTTCTATTGTAGTAACTAATGCCGATCGGATTTTCCGACAACAAATGTTGGATGTGAGCTTGTTGGCAGAAAGTCCGACCGTGTGTACGCTCCATCGAACATTTGTTGGCGGACTTTCCGCCAACAAATGTTGGCTAGCAGGTTCTCAAATTTTCTGTCAACAAATTTTTATTGTCCGACTTTTCGATTGTGTGTACACAAGTCCATCGCACAAAAGTCCACGCATGCTCGGAAACAAGTACGAGCCGGAAGCGCTCGGTCTTGTAAAACTAGCGTTCGTAATGGAGACATCACGTACGTCTTGTACGTCACTACGTTTGTAATTGTTGGCCAACATTTGTGTGACCGTGTGTATGCAAGACAAGTTGGAGTCAACACCCTTCGAACAAAAATAAACGGTTTTGTTGTCGGAAAGTCCGATCGTGTGTATGGGGTATTAGGGCCATTGAGTGCAGCGGGGGACCAGGAATCTGACATTCCCAGAAGTATGTCAAATTCTGAAGATTCTGCTGGTGCAGGTTGCTCTTTCTTACAGTAGAGATGAGCAACATGAGTGGTATTGTTATACATTAGTTTACATTTTTATTTCAACTGGCCATACAAACGAAGATCTTTTCCGGTCTTCTCATTGACCATACACGTATATGGCTATATGTTAATATTCATGACCAGTAAAAAAAAAAATTGAGATTTTCTGCATATGTTATACAGTCATGGTTCAACCAAAGCTTCAATAGAACAAAAACTGTTAGAGAAATTGCTTATTTTCCATGCAAGTGCTAATGAAATTATTTACAGTAAATTAGACCAAATCAATGTGGTCCAGTTTTTTTACTCGTTAGATCTAGTTATTTTGTGGTAATATTTTGCATTTTACAGTAGCTGAATAAAAACATGGGAAAGCTGTTTGCTAATTAGTTCATGCATCACCAATGCTGCACCTTATAATCTGCAAAGAGACAAGTTAGTAGCTGTGGTTCGTGGTTGTACTATGACTATACTTCTTAGTGTATTCTTCTTTGTTTCATGGTTCTTTTTGTCCCTTGTCATGTTTCTTTAATGCACAACTGTCTGTACAATAAATTCACTTTATGCTCCAACACTACAATTTATGTGCCGTGCCGTACAGTGCCGGCCAATACTGTACTTGTGTAGGCAGTGCCTGCACCCTTTGGTGCTAGAACAAACTTGTTTTAACACTTCCTATTAGTGTGGAGCCCAAACCTACCCTGTCTCCTCTTTATTTTTTTTCTATTGGCCAGTAAGAAGTCACATTGTTTACCATTGTCCTTTTGCTCCAATGTGCCAGATGATCTCTGATAATTGTATACAAATGAGGGGGTAGATTGATGCTAGAATGAGTCCATCATTTGGTTCTATAGCAGCATATACCGTATAAATATACACTGACTGAACACTTTATTAGGTACACCTTGCTAATACCGGGTTGAACCCCCTTTTGACTTCAGAACTGCCTTCATTCTTCGTGGCATAATTTCAACAAGGTGTTGGAAACATTCCTCAGAGATTTTGGTCCATAGTGACATGATAGCATCACGCAGTTGCTGCAGATTTGTCAGCTTCACATCCATAAAGCCAATTTCCCGTTCCACTACATTCCAAAGGTGCTCTTCTGGATGAGATCTGGTGACTATGGAGGCCATTGGCGTACAGTGACCTCATTGTCATGTTCAAGAAACCAGTGGTGAGATGATTGGATCTTTGTGACATGGTGCATTATCCTGCTGGAAGGAGCCATGAGAAGATGGGGACACTGTAGTCATAAAGGGATGGACATGGTCAGCAACAATACTCAGGTAGGCCGTGGCATTGAAACAATGCTCAATGGTACTAAGGAGCCCAAAGTGTGCCAAGAAAATATCCCCCACACCATTACACCACCAGCAGCCTGAACCATTGATATAAGGCAGGATGGATCCATGCTTTCATGTTGTTTACACCAAATTCTGACCCTACCATCTGAATTTCGCAGCTGAAATTGAGACTCATCAGACCAAGCAACGTATTTCCAATCTTTTATTGTTCAATTTTGGTGGGCCAGTGTGAATTATAGCCTCGGTTTCCTGGTCTTAGCTGACAGGAGTGGCACCCGGTGTGGTCTTCTGCTGCTGTAGCCGATCTGCTTCAAGGTTTGATGAGTTGTGCATTTAGAGATCGGATTCTGCATACCTTGGTTGCAACGAGAGGTCATTTGAGTTACTGTTGCCTTTCTATCTTTTCGAACCAGTCTGCCCATTCTCCTCTGACCTCTGACATCAACAAGGCATTTTCGTCCACACAACTGCCGCTCACTGGATATTTTCTCTTTTTCTGACCATTCTCTGTAAACCTGAGAGATGGTTGTGTGTGAAAATCCCAGTTTTTTTAAAAATTAGACCAGCCCGTCTGGCATCAACAACCATGCCACGTTCAAAGCCGCCTAAATCCCCTTTCTTCCCCATTCTGATGCTCGGTTTGCAAGTCATCTTCACCACATCTAGATGCCTAAATGCATTGAGTTGCTGCCATGTGATTGGCTGATTAGCAATTTGTGTTACCAAGCAATTGAACAGGTGTACCTAATGAAGTAGCCAGTGAGTGTATAAAGTACATTTTCACATGGTTGACATACTCATTTTGAAAGTTGGGCCCTGATCACTGGCACAAGCTTTTGCTTACTATAGGGAGACTTTAGGCATTCTGGTTCTATTTCCAGTATAATTTCCAGTATAATATATACTATATACACAAATGTTTAATTGTTGGTTAAAGCAGAAATAAACTACCTCAAACCCTTATGTTTTTCCCCACTTACCTCTATTGCTGTGTTCTATTTAAAGCACATACTCTCCCACACAGCAGATCCAGCGTTGCTCTGCTGGGTTCCGCTGTTTGGGTGCCATACAGCAGGTCCTGCACTGCCATCTTGGCACTCTTCAGCCGGCTGCCTCTTCCGGGTGTAGGCAGCCAGCTCAGATGACACGCCAGCCTGCAGCCCACCCCTAGCCCACCAACCCAGCTTTGAGTGCCAATCCTACATGTGTGCCAGTATCCTTGGAGGCCGCAGCATGAGGTACATGCCATTCTGGCCTAGGCCAGAATGGTGGCGGAGGCAGGTCTAATGATTAAAAAATGATAAGGTTGGTAAAGTTGATCCAGGGAAAATCGGATTGCCTCTCGGGGGATCAGAAAGGGATTGTTCCCCCCTGCTGTAGCAAATTGGATCATTCCTTGCTGAGGGTTTTCGTCTTCCTGTGGATCAACTGTGGGTGAAGGATTGTGTATATGGGATTGTATTTTTAGTTTTTTGGTTGAACTGGATGGACTTCTGTCTTTTTTCAGCCTGACTAACTATGCAATTATATGTAAAACAATAGAAATGAAAAATAAGCCTCTGCAGTTCTGCATGTGGAGGGGAGTGTTAATGTGAAATGTACTTCTTTTTTTGGGAGTTTAGTTCCGCTTTATTTATCCAGCCATTGACCAAGCCTTCTTTCAATCAACTACATGGCTGAAATTTGTGTATATAAAATAAAAATCCTTTGGGCTGTGAAGTGATGTCAGGTTTTTATATACAAAAGCAAAATGGTAGGCGATCAGTTCAATGTATAACTAGAACAGAAAATATTCACATAGGTAAAGCAGCACAATTGGCGGAACAAACATTCCCCAGCACTTGATTCAGCTAGTCAGCACAGACACATACTCATTGCTATATTGCTACACTATGCAGAGGTGCCCTTACCTGGTTGTGTAAATGTATTTGCAAGTGTATGCAACAACAACAAAAAACTTTATTTTTAACATAATTGTTTGTCATTGAGGTGGTCTAGGCCGAGTTGATGAGAGGGCTTCCCTTACTTCTTGAGTTCAGTGGAAGTGGTTACAGGGTGTAGCAAGACAAGGAGTGGCAGGGGTGCCTGCAATGGATCCAGGCACAGTGGTTGTAGAGAAGAGAGCCCCTGTTCTGCTGAGATGCTGAAGATGCTCCAGTGCAGGAGGCTAAAATGCAGGTTGGGTACTGCAACCTATAGGGACAGTCAAGACAAGCAGAGGTCAGCAACAGCCAGGCAGCATAGGTGCCAATTTAGCAAGCTGTGATGAGTTCAGGGTCCAGCAAAAAGGTACAAATGCAACAAGCAGAAGGCAAAGTCATTACATGGGCCGAGGTCAGTAGCAGATTAGGTTATCACAAAATCAGGAGGAAAGCCGGGTCAAACACACAATGGCAAACTGCAGGTAAGATTTTGAGCCACAGGAGCTGGTGAACACTCAGCCACTTGTTCTCAGTGTGTTGCACTTTAAATATGTTTGTGGCACCAAAGCCAGTGTGAAACTTGCACACTTCATGCTAAGGCATATTATCGTGAGCGTGCATGGGTGCACATTGCCCTAACCCTACGTATTGTGCCATGGGTTAAAATATGTGCATGTGCAGATCTTGGATCACAGCCATGCACTCCATGATCTTCCTGACAATGTTGAAACTGTTTAATTAGGTCTTCTGGGGCTGATTAGCTGGATCATTTACTGGAGAAGTTCTGTATTGTTTTGGTTTATGTACAGTACATTTTACAATAAAAAGCAGTGTGTTTGGGGCCAGAATATCCAACCTGGTGAGTTGACTTTTTGGTTTCAATCTAACATGCCTGCACTTTATGATTATTATCATAATACAGGATTCATATAGCGCCAACCATTTGTGCAGCGATTTACAACGTGAGAGCAGAGAGTACAGTTACAATACAATTCAATACAGAAGGAATCAGAGGGCCCTGCTCATTAGAGCTTACAATCTAAGAGGGAGGGTCAAGTGATACACAAGGTAATAACTGTGGGGAATGAGCTGATGAAGAAAATGAAAGTACAGTTGTTAGGTGGAAGCCTGATAGGCTTCTCTGAAGAGAAAAGTTTTCAGGGATTGCCTAAAAGTGGATAGAGTTGGAGATAGTCAGACAGATTAAGGTAGGGTATTCCAAAGAATGGGAGAGGCTCAGGAGAAGTCCTGGAGGTGAGTATGGAAGGAGGTGATGAGGGAGCCAGAGAGCAGGAGGTCTTGGGAGGAACAAAGAGAACAGTTTGGTTGGTATTTTGAGTGGCAACCAATGGAGGGATTGGCAGAGAGGGGTAGCAGAGGCTGAGCGGTTTCTAAGGTGGAAAGGGCTGGCAGCAGCATTCATGATGGACTGAAGGGGGGATAGCATTGTAGAGGTAAGCCAATGAGGAAGGAGTTGTAGTAGTCAAGGCAAGAGATAACCAGAGACTGAAATAGGAGTTTTGTGGTCTCATTGGTTAGGAAGGGATGTATTTTGAAGATGTTGTGGAGGTTGAGGCGGCAAGTTTTGGAAAGTAACTGGATGCGGGGCCGAAAGGAGAGTTCAGAGTCTAGGATAACACCAGGATGATTGTGCCGTTGCTCTTGACAGAGAAGTTAGGGGAAAAGACACATGGGGAAGGAAATATTATGAGCTTGGTTTTGGACAAGTTGAGTTTGAGGAAGTGGTGTAACATCCAGACAGATATGTCTATTAGTAAATTAGTGATGCGTGAGGAGACTGATGGATTGAGCTGAGGTGTGGAAAGATAGATTGACTTTAAATCAATTATAGCACATAAAGGATAGAAGAAGATAGCTGCACACTGCAACAGAATACTACACAATGCTTCTTTTTTCCAAAAAGTGACAATTATAACACATATACTGGGTCAATCATCCTATGAAAACTTTGAGGTTGTGAAAAATATATAAAAATTTGACCACCCATTTTAGGCATACATCTTTGGAAAACTCAGATTGCTTTATTTTTCCTGTTCCTTGAACTAAGACAGAATTTCTTTGTTCTTTGAACCAGTCCAGTGTCTGTGGAGAAAACTCTAGCTATTGCTCAAAAATAATGTACAACTCATATGGGTACAGTATTGCATTACCGTATAATTATTAGTCAAACTATCACAGTGCTAAAAACTGAAAAATGGCCTGGTATTGAAGGGGTAGATACAGGCTGGTACTCAATTTTAATCCTTCATTTTTAACATAAATAGTTGTTGCATACCTGGTCAAGGCCAAGTTGACAATGGAGATTCCAATCTCAAGTCTAATACCCCCTAGAGATGTTAACAGGGTGTAGCAGGACAAAGAGTGGTATGGACATTGCTGGATTTAAAAGGGGGTAAAAGGGGCAATTGCCCTGGGCCTCCCTGCTAGAGGGGGCCCCAGACTTCCTTTATATAAAATATTGAATATTTGTAAAATTAGTTTTATTATTACAAAAATTAACAAAGTGTGTGTGGGAGTCTGGATACAGAACAATTAAATCTGACTTCAGAGGCGAAGAAAGGGATGAGGGCTTCATACATTTCAGCTTCTCATGATGTTTTACAATTTGAGATGTTTGTTTAAACATGACTGTGAATTTATTGCCTTGTTTACGAAAGATAAGAGGGTGGGATGAGGAAAAAGTTTGAAAAATGTTGGAAAGTGCCAGACAATAGCTCTGACCCCAAGTTAATGACCAGCATCAATTTATCACAGAGAGAAACATGAGAGAGAAGCTCATTCCCTGCTTGACCTGAATTGGGTCTCAAAAAGGGTAAAACTTTGTTAGCAAGTTTTACCCGAAATGACGAGATTGATCCATTTTGGGACAGGTGTGGCCCTGGATCAGGATTCGGGCAGAGTGACATAGCAGAGTGGTTGACGAAATCGGCAAATTAAAGGACCTTCCTTTCTTACATGTCTTGTATCAAGAGTAGTAGTGAAGTTGACTCCTATCCAGTAAGTTTTTCCATGTCCCGAATCCTTCAACCAAACTTCCCACAAGTGATTTTCTGCTTCCTGAAGGGGCCCTCTTACTTGAAGTTCCCTGGCCCCCCCCCAAGGTCTCAATCGGGCACTGGGCATGGGTGACTGAAATGGATCCAGACACAGTAGTTGGACAGAAGAAAGTCTAGGTTATACCAAGATGCTAAAGATGCTCAGATAGTCTAATGCCGCGTACACACGGTCGGACTTTTCGTCTACAAAAGTCCAACGGACGCCGACGGACTAAAGCTGGCTGGTAATCCGATCGTGTGTGGGCTTCTCCGGACTTTCAGCAGACTTTTTCAGCCTCAAATCCGACGGACTTTAGATTTGAAACATGCTTCAAATCTTTACGTCGTAACTACGACGGACCCCGAAATCCGCTCGTCTGTGTGCTAGTCCGACGGACAAAAACCCATGCTAGGGCAGCTATTGGCTACTGGCTATGAACTTCCTTATTTTAGTCCGGTGTACGTCATCACGTACGAATCCGTCGGACTTTTGTGTGGTCGTGTGTAGGCAAGTCCGTTCGTTAGAAAGTCTGCTGCAAGTCCGCCGAAAGTCCGCCGGAAGTCCGCCAGAAGTCTGTCGGACAGGCTGTCGGACTTTTGTAGACGAAAAGTCCGACCGTGTGTACGCGGCATAACACAGGAAGCTAAATGCAGGTTGGGCACTAGAACCCACAGGGACATAGCCAGGACAACCAGAGTTAGAATCAGTAAGAGCCAGGCAGCAGAAGTACTGATTCAGCAAGTAGTAGTGAGGTCAGAGTCCCAGCCCCAAGTCAATACCAGAGGGTCCAGCAAAGACACAAAAGAAACAGGTAGAAAACAAAGTTGTAACATGAGCTGAGGTCAGTAGCAGGAGATCAGGTTATCGCAAAATCGGGAGGAAAGCAGGATCATGGTAAAGACCTGGTAGTGAAGGGTTATATACAGTACAGGCTGGTACTCAAATTTAAACTGTTATGTTGCAGCTAGTAATGAGCCGAACACCCCCCGGTTCGGTTCGCATTCAGAACATGCGAACAGACCAAAAGTTTGCGCGAACTTTCGAACACCGTTAAAGTCAATGGGACTTGAACGTGAGAAATCAAAAGTGCGAATTTTAAAGGCTAATATGCAAGTTATTGTCCTAAAAAGGGTTTGCGGACCCGGGTCCTGCTCCATGGGGACATGTATCAATGCAAAAAAAGTTTTAAAAATGGACGTTTTTTCGGGAGCAGTGATTTTATTGATGCTTAAAGTAAAAAAATTAAAGTGAAATATTCTTTTAAATATTGTACCTGGGGGGTGTCTATAGTATGCCTGTAAAGTGGCGCATGTTTCCCGTGTTTAGAACAGTCCCTGTACAAAATGACATTTCTAAAGGAATAAAAGTCATTTAATACTGCTTGCGGCTATAATGTAATGTCGGGTCCCAGCAATATGGATGAAAATTATTGAGAAAAACTGCATGGGTAACCCCCCAGCCCATTACCAGGCCCTTTGGGTCTTGTATGGATATTAAGGGGAACCCCGCACCCAAATTAAAAAAAGAAAAGGCGTGGGGCCCTCAGGCCCTATAAACTCTGAACAGCTGTATACAGGCGGTCCCAAGAAAGACAGAGACTGTAGGTTTTTTCTTAAGTTGAATCTGTTTGTAATTTGGAACAGGTACATTTTGTAAGTGTAGCTCCAGCCAAAAAAAATCTATTTTTAAGCTTTTTGGAAAACATAGGGAAGGGTTATCATCACCCCTGTAACATTTGTTTTGCTGTCTGTGCCCCTATTCAGAAGATTTCACCTCACTTTCTGTCCCAATGACAATTGTATTTTGAAAATTTGGGGTTTTTAGGGAAACAAGGATTGGTGTTAAAGCATCAGTGGAGGAGACATCTTTTTTTCCCATATTAACTCTTACAGGAGAGAATTTCTCTTCCTAGGGGTAGATTTCCTCTCACTTCCTGTTGTCTCCCTCCGTTTGTTAAGTAGGAGTCGTTTGTAAGTCGGATGTTTGAAAGTAGGGGCCTGCCCTATATACTCTGCAGAAATTTGGGCCTTAGTTGTTGGTGGTACCAGAACACTGTAAGCCCTCACAGTTACTCCTGGTGGGTGCTGGAACGGGCCTTGCTGTGAAATATTTGTAACGGGCACCTACTTTTATGTAGGTGACCTTTTCTGAGTTTAAATGATAAAGTACAGTTTCAGGTAAAATTTAGGCAGGCTTGTACTATTATATCAGGCCTGGTTGTTTATTTTGGGAACTGGGAGTGTTAGTATAGTGCAGGGTGTGGCCACCTGTGCTTGGACCCAGAAATGCCTCCTCTTGCTTTCAATGAAATGATTTTGGAAGAGAGGTTGGACTTGGGATCTGAGTGACAGACAGCTTGTAGGTGAGTCCTGGCCAATCATTAATTTGTTTGGCAGAAGGCGGGACTCTCATAAAAGCTGGGGTCACATGACAGTGGTGTGGTGTTGGAGTTCCAGAAAGGGAGAGCTCGCAGAGAGAGAGCTTCCCCTGCGGGGAGCCAAGCGGAGCCCCCCCCTTACGGGGAAGGAGGGGGGGACCTGGACACACGGAGGAGAGGAGTTGATGACACCAGACAGCATGTAGTCGCGGGTGTCGCTGGACGCCCCTGTGGGGAAGGGAGCGTGCCAGACTGGAGAGAAGGGACAGAGAAACACTTATGGAAGAAGTAGCAGTGGTAAAAACAGGCATGGTAGTATAAGTCATGGATGGCGCTTCCGATCCTGTGCCTATGGACACTGTGCCTAACTGAATGAACTTCCTGCCTGTAGTATATTAGGAACAGAACAACAGGAATGGTCTGCAGTGAGATCTAGCTAAACTGGATCAACTGCCTGCCTGAAGTAGATTAAAAATAGTACAGCAGGAACGGTCTGCGGTGAGATCTAGCAAAACTGGATCAACTGCCTGCCTGAAGTAGATTACAAATAGTACAGCAGGAACGGTCTGCAGTGAGATCTAGCTAAACTGGATCAACTGCCTGCCTGAAGTAGATTAGAAACAGTACAGCATAAAAGGTCTGCAGTGAGATCTAGCTAAACTGGATCAAATGCCTGCCTGAAGTAGATTAGAAATAGCACAGCAGGAACGGTCTGCAGTGAGATCTACCTAACTGAATAAATTGCCTGCTCAAAGTAAATGAAATGACACACTCTCTCTCTCTCTATCTATCTCTCTATAACGCCAGCAACATACTACACAGGGTCGACCTGCGGGCGGCTTTATATAGTGTGGAGCGTGTACTTAACCCCCTGAGCCATAATTGGCCAAAGGCACCCTGCCTTTGGCCAATTACAGTGGGGACTGAAAGTATTCAGACCTCCTTAAATTTTTCACCCTTTGTTATATTGCAGCCATTTGCTAAAATCATTTAAGTTCTTTTTTTTTTTCTCATTAATGTACACACAGCACCCCATATTGACAGAAAAACACAGAATTGTTGACATTTTTGCAGATTTATTAAAAAAGAAAAACTGAAATATCACATGGTCCTAAGTATTCAGACCTTTTGCTGTGACACTCATATATTTAACTCAGGTGCTGTCCATTTCTTCTGATAATTCTTGAGATGGTTCTACACCTTCATTTGAGTCCAGCTGTGTTTGATTATACTGATTGGACTTGATTAGGAAAGCCACACCCCTGTCTATATAAGACCTTACAGCTCACAGTGCATGTCAGAGAATATGAGAATCATGTGGTCAAAAGAACTGCAACAAGTTTTTCACACCTGGATTTGGGGATCCTCTGCCATTCCTCCTTGCGGATCCTCTCCAATTCTGTCAGGTTGGATGGTAAACGTTGGACAGCCATTTTTAGGTCTTTCCAGAGATGCTCAATTGGGTTTAAGTCAGGGCTCTGGCTGGGCCATTCAAGAACAGTCACGGAGTTGTTGTGAAGGCACTCCTTCGTTATTTTAGCTGTGTGCTTAGGGTCATTGTCTTGCTGGAAGGTAAACCTTCGGCCCAGTCTGAGGTCATGAGCACTCTGGAGAAGGTTTTCATCCAGGATATCCCTGTACTTGGCCGCATTCATCTTTCCCTCGATTGCAACCAGACGTCCTGTCCCTGCAGCCAACGCTGTATCCTGGCCTAGGCCGACAAGGCCCAGGCCTAGGGCAGCACTTTGCAGGGGGGCAGCACGGAAAGAGTCCCTGTCGGCCTGCGCTGTTTATTTTTTACCATCCCTGTCCCATTCCCTTCACTTTCTGCCCCATAGCCAAACAGGAAGTGAGAGGAAATCTATGCAAATTAAGGGAATCCATTGCCCCCCCCCCCCGGCCCTCAGAACTAGTGTCCCCACTCGAAAATTTCAGGGTGGGTCTTAAACAGCAAGGGGTGGGTCATATTTAAATTAGGGGGTACACGAGTTTAGTCAGGCCTAGTGCAGCACAAAACCTAAATACACTACTGCCTGCAGCTAAAAAACACCCCCACAGCACGATGCTGCCACCACCATGCTTCACTGTATTGGACAGGTGATGAGCAGTGCCTGGTTTTCTCCACACATACCGCTTAGAATTAAGGCCAAAAAGTTCTATCTTGGTCTCATCAGACCACAGAATCTTATTTCTCACTATCTTGGAGTCCTTCAGGTGTTTTTTAGCAAACTCCATGCGGACTTTCATGTGTCTTGCACTAGGGAGAGGCTTCTGTCGGGCCACTCTGCCATAAAGCCCTGACTGGTCTGGGCTGCAGTGATGGTTGACTTTGTACAACTTTCTCCCATCTCCCGACTGCATCTCTGGAGCAGTGATCTTTGGGTTCTTCTTTACCTCTCTCACCAAGGCTCTTCTCCCCCGATAGCTCAGTTTGGCCATGCGGCCAGGTCTAGGAAGGGTTATGGTCGTCCCAAACATCTTCCATTTAAGGATTATGGAGGCCACTGTGCTCTTAGGAACCTTAAGTGCAGCAGAAATTTTTTGTAACCTTGGCCAGATCTGTGCCTTGCCATAATTCTGTCTCTGAGCTCTTCAGGCAGTTCCTTTGACCACATGATTCTCATTTGCTCTGACATGCACTGTGAGCTGTAAGGTCTTATATAGACAGGTGTGTGGCTTTCCTAATCAAGTCCAATCAGTATAATCAAACACAGCTGGACTCAAATGAAGGTGTAGAACCATCTCAAGGATGATCAGAAGAAATGAACAGCACCTGAGTTAAATATATAAGTGTCACAGCAAAGGGTCTGAATACTTAGGACTATGTGATATTTCAGTTTTTCTTTTTTAATAAATCTGCAAAAATGTCAACAATTCTGTGTTTTTCTGTCAATAAATGATGAACTTAAATGATTTTAGCAAATGGCTGCAATATAACAAAGAGTGAAAAATTTAAGAGGGTCTGAATACTTTCCGTCCCCACAGTATGGCTCTGTTTGCTTACGGCGCTGTAATTGGCCAAAGCATGTGGGTCATAGTGCATGCTTGGCCAATCATCAGCCAGCAAACCACTGCAATGACGCAGTGCATCATGGGCCGTGATGCGCCGCTCGAATTTGGCACGAACGGCCCATAATGTTCGATCTTCGCCGAGCGATCGAACAGCTGATGTTCAAATCAAACTCACGTTCGACTCAAACTCAAAGCTCATTCCTAGTTGCAGCCTTACTCTACCCTTCAAACTTTTCTGGCTCAGGGAACCCCTCCCAATAATCTTTATATCTACAGTTTGTTCTGGAAATTTTATAGATATGCAATGCCTATCCTCATATTGTTCATGGTCCATTAGTATGATGGTCACTGCAAAGAATGCTCCTTACACTTGTGGTCACTGGGAAGAACCCCCTCCTTACAGGTAGCTAAAGAGATCAATGGTGTCAGTGATTACTTATTTTAGAGGCAGTCATTGCTCAAGAAACAACTAGCAACTTCAGGAGGAACCCTAGGGTTTCATGGAGCCCTGGTTGAGAAAGGCTGGTCTAAAGAAAATGACCTCCAAGAAGCATCCTACTTGGTCTATTCTCTGGCTTTCCTCAGCTGTTTTGTTAGACTAAACCCCTAGAACAGTCCGAGGACAGAGTCAGCGGCATATGTTTGTCATTCTAAAGGTTACTGTCATCTTCCTAAGCTATTTCCTTCAAATCTTCTCTCTACAGACACTGGATTTCTTGTATGTCAGATTAATTTCCAACACACAGTGTTGTCTGTTATGCTGGCATGTAAAACTGCAAGGGCTTGAATAGTTATATTATTATTAGCCTTTAAGAAAAATGCATTCGAATGCCATTGGATGAGCCCAGCATGTAAGAAAATATATCCCTAAGAACATATTTGGACTGTGAAGCTGGAATGTTATAGAAAGTGATTGGCAATTAGACCGACAACACCAACTGCTCTAACAGCAGCTGTCAGAGGGTGATGAATGCCATCTACTTCTGGATGTGCACACAGCTAAATGACTTTGAATGCTCCTACATATAGCAATACATTTTTAAATATTCATATGCAAGTTGTCAAAATCAGGAGTTTTTTTATTTCTTTAGTCTACTCTCTAGAATGCACTCTAGAAAAAAAAACAAAAACTGCCCATTAGTAGTAATGATTGTTCCATAGCATGCCCCACAGAATAATTGCATTTTCATACAATGGGAGACAAAAGCAGACAAATTATCCTGAGTGAATTAAATCCCACACTCGTATCGGCATTCAGTGGTAAGGAAACATTTCCATTTAATGTGCCGTTGGACCTCCATTTTCTTATTGATTTGTGTTTTAAGGATCTGAGCCGGAGATTTTACACTCTACACGTTGAACAGTAAGGCGCGGTTCAGGGCATGAAAGTGACAAAATGTTACTAGTTTGACTCGACCTTAAAAAATTGAAAGATAAATATATTGTGCAAACTTACCTTGACATGTCATCGCTGTTTGTTTAACAGTGAGAATTATTTATTCCCTCCACCTGCACCGCGAACAACTATAGCCAGTCTCATAATTCTTGGCCGGTGTATAAATTGCTTTCATTTATATTAAAGCGAACCTTGCAGTAAAATGCAAGGTCTACTTACACTGCCCAGTCCCCCACCCGTAAAATGTACCTGTAAATGAAAAAGTCCTTACCTCATCCCCATCTTCCACCCATGGCAAGGATGACCTCCTAGATCCTGAGACATACAGGTTGAAATTGCACAAAAAAACCCACAAATATAGCAAGTCCAACAAGACCAAACAAACGTCCAAGGGTTCAAAGTTTGTATTGATAAAATGAGTTCATATCAGAGAAAAAACTCTACGCGTTTCATGGGGCTAAACAAACTCCTGCTTCATCAGGGCTCATTTTGTTTGTTTGTAAATGGAGCAGAGATCAGATCTGTATTCTGGTCTGCTTGGAATAGATTTAGAAGGCAGGTTATGCCAGTGTAAGTGCAGCAAAGATTTGACTGGTGTCTGCTTATCCAAAGTTTAAAAAAATTTTTTTTGTATACACTATATTACCAAAAGCATTAGGACGTCTGCCTTTAATATTTTATTTATTTAAGGTACTTACATAGCGCCGTCAATTTTACGCAGCGCTTTACATATACATTGTACATTCACATCCCTACCCTCAAGGAGCTTACAATCTAAGGTCCCTAACTCACATTCATATACTAGGGACAATTTAGACAGGATCCAATTAACTTACAGCATGTCTTTTGGAGTTACACGAACTTTAATGGCATCCCAGTCTTAGTCCATAGGGTTCAATATTGGCCCACCGCAGCTATAACAGCTTCAACTCTTCTGGGAAGGCTGTCCACAAGGTTTAGGAGTGTGTCTATGGGAATGTTTGACCATTCTTCCAGAAGTACATTTCTGAGGTCAGGCACTGATGTAGACAAGAAGGCCTGGCTTGCAGTCTCCACTCTAATTCATCCCAAAGGTCTTCTATTGGGTTGAGGTCAGGACTCAGTCAAGTTCCTCCACCCCAAACTCGCTCATCCATGTCTTTATAGACCTTGCCTTGTGCATTGGTCCAAATCATTTGGTGGAGGGGGGATTATGGTGTGGGGGTTGTTTTTTAGGGGTTGGGCTTGGCCCCTTAGTTCCAGTGAATGGAACTCTTAAGGCGTCAGCATACCAAGACATTTTGGACAATTTCATGCTCTCAACTTTGTGGGAACAGTTTGGGGATGGCCCCTTCCTGTTCCAACATAACTGCGCACCAGTGCATAAAGAAAGGTCCGTAAATACATGGATGAGCGAGTTTAGTGTAAAGGAACATGATTGGCCTGCACAGAGTCCTGACCTGAACCGGATAGAACACCTTTGGGATAAATTAGAGTGGAGACTGCGAGCCAGGCCTTCTCGTCCGTATCAGTGCCTGACCTCACAAATGCACTTCTGGAAGAATGGTCAAACATTCCCATAGACAAAAAGGGTTGACAGCGCTCAGGAACTAAGCTGGAATTATTGGGTAATGGCTGCAATGAGCCACATGCCTTACAGTCTTGTGGTAACGTTGTCATTCAAATTTGTACAGCTTTAATCTTTGGAATAAATCGCCAGCAACCTTTTTGAGTATACATGTGGTTCATTGCAGCCATTACCCATCAATTCCAGCTTAGTTCCTGAGCGCTGTCAACCCTTTTTGTCTTCAGCATTGCAGTATCTGATCCTTTGACATTAGACAGCAGCACAGACATATATTGCATTATGTGGTTTTTCCTGTGATTAGCGACGGGGGCTCAATCTTTCTTTTTAAACATTCCCATAGACACACTCCTAAACCTTGTGGACGGCCTTCCCAGAACAATTGAAGCTGTTATAGCTGCAAAGGGTGGGCCAACTCAATATTGAACCCTACGGACTAAGACTGGGGTGCCAAGTTCATGTGTGTGTGTAAAGGCAGGTGTCCCAATACTTTTGGTAATATAGTGTATATACTGAAACAATACAAATTCCAGTGATTATAAAATACCACCAACAGAAATATCGATCTGGGTACTGTGCTGTATAACTGAGTAATTGTCAGTCAAGCTATCACAGAGCTAAAAACTGAAAAATGGCCTGTTAATAAAGGAGTAATCACAGGCTGGTACTCAAGGTTAAAGTATTACGGTGAATGTTTTGTATATTTTATTCCATGATTGATACACATTTTTTTTTGTCAAATAAACATTTAGGACAAGCCACATCGTTGTCTCTGTTTTCAACGCAGGTCCGAATCTCCAATAAGAAAGCTGAGTGATGCCGGTGTGCTTCCTATTAGCCAGCGTGAACTGACTAATCCAGACAGTCTCATTCCTTTAGCAGATGGGCTCACTTAGCTGTGTGTAATTCTTCTGGTATTCAGGTCTATTCACAACACAGACTGATCAAAACTAAACCTGTAAAATCAGCGTCCAGAAAATGACTTCAGTTTCCTAGACCACACCACCTGCTGGCTGCAAGTGGTATATATGAAATATTTATAAGCCAATTTACATAGATACCTAGCTGAAAAAAAATTATTTCTAAAAGTAATAAGCAAAAGATAAAAAATAAAATAATACTTTACATAATAAACAAATATTATACATGCCATTTAACTATTTCAACAGAATTTATAGAATGCACAGAGAGCAAAAGTATCAAAACAAAGTATTAAAATGAAGGCCTCTTGAACACCCTCCCTAGGGAAAGAGAGCCTTGACTGATGGGGGTATGGCTAGGTGCCGGACAAGGGGAACAATTGGTTGAAATATGGGGGATGGGATGGGCCTGAGCTCAGGGAACGTGTGCCCCAGGGAATTCTGGGTCTTTTGGAGGAGTCGGTTGAAAGAGCTGCCCACCCTCCCGCCACTCTTTTCCTTTGTTATGGTATATCACAGCTTGCTGCGGTTTTTCTTGACCTTGCCAGCAGTTAAAGTTGCTGTAATGGGCTATGCCCTTGAATGGTAAATTGGAAGTAGGCTGTACGTCCAGCACTTATGGTAAGGACAGGCCCCTACTTCCCTCTTTTGGTTGAGTGCTCACAGTATGACTGTGATTGGCACTGGTTAAATATGTTCACATGTTATGTGTTGGAATTTAATAAAGCTGTGGCCTTGCCCTTTCCAACCTAATGGTTGTAGGTGTCTTATTTAATGGGTTAAAGGCAGGGCTGTGTTTTGGCCTAGGCCGACTAGGCCTAGGCCTAGGGCAGCACTTTGCGGGGGGCGGCAAAAAAAGCCGCCCCTCGCATGAGAGAAAGTCCCCCCACCGGATTCCTGGCTCCCGCGGCCGCCTTGTTGTAGCGGTGCTGCTGTGTATGGGCGTTCTTGGCAGAGAGTGGAGGGCCGTGTGTATGGGTGTGCTTAGCAGAGCTCATGCCCCTCCACCCTCTGCCAAGAACGCTCATACACAGCAGCGCCGCCCGCTACAGCAAGGCGGCCGCTGTGGGCTGCATGTGTGCGAGGGGCGGGAGCCGGGAATCGGGAAGATGGGTGGGGGGACTTTCTCTCATGCGGGGGGCGGCGTGTGACTCAAGACTCCATAAGCGGCCAGTGACTGGCGGAGGTGGAGCCTTATACTCCGCCTACCCTTCTCCGCACTGCTTTCCTTGAATCTTCTCCTCGGCACTGTGATGTCAGGAGGAGAGAGAGAGAAGCACAGGGGAACCCCCCAGGACAGCAGGTAAGCAGGTATCAGTGTTATGGGAACAGTGTTGGCATTTGATGGCACAGTGGCTACAATTGATGGGCACAGTGACAGCGTTTGAGGGCACAGTGACTGCAATTGATGGGCACAGTGACAGCGTTTGAGGGCACAGTGACTGCAATTGATGGGCACAGTGAAAGCGTTTGAGGGCACAGTGGCTGCAATTGATGGGCACAGTGAGGCTGCAATTGATGTCTTTTTTTCTGAATTTTTTAGTTTGTTTGCACCCCCCCCAAAAATTTTGAGCACCAGCCACCACAGTGCTCCATGCATGCTAAGATCAATGCAAACCCTTTAAACAGTCCACGTTTAGTAAAAAGTGCATTAATATGCAGATCATGATATTGCAATAAAGTGCTCCATCAATGCTGAAATCAATGCAAACTCATTAAAGAGGAGTCCCGCCTCCATCCCGTGAAAACATTAAAACTCAGCAGCTACAAATACTGTAGCTGCTGACTTTTAATATTAGGACACTTACCTGTCCAGGGATCCCGCGATGTCGACACCTCAGCCGATTTTCGGATTGGCTCTCAGGTTTTGCCACCATCATTCATGGTAAGAGAAACCGGACGGTTCACTACTGCACGCGTGCGAAGCGCGTTGCACTTTCTGAATTCCCCAGTGGAGGAAGGAGGAGGGGGGCCGAACTTCAGAGGGGGCAGCGCAGTCTCCAGGGAGTGGGGAAGGGTACCTGTTCCCCCCTCCCCCCTGAAAGGTGCCAAATGAGCCTAAAGAGGAAGGGGTGTGGTTTACAGATGATAGGGTGGGTCTTAAACAGGAAGGCATAGGTGTGCGCAGCCTATTGCATTAGGGTGTGCACCCTTAAGCTCAAACACACATGCATGTGTATGTATCTACATATATATGAACCCGGCACATTGATCTCCCTGCCGGCACAGTGAAAGAGAAGAGCATAAACACATTTCTTATGGCAGAGCAGGTAAGAGGGCGAAAACACTAATGTGCATGGGGTGATTAGGGTGTGCCTGGGCACACCCGGCACGCCTATGCAGGAAGGGGTGTGGCCTTGGCAGCAAGGGGTGGGTCATATTTCAATTAGGGGGGGTGCATGAGTTTAGTCAGGCTTAGGGCAGCACAAAACCTAAATACACCACTTGGTAAAGGCAGGGCCAGACTGACCATTGGGCTTGACTGGGCTTAAGCCCATGGGCCCTGGCCAATAGGGGGCCCCCCGTTTCGAAAGCTGCCGAGAGCAGCCGAAAGCCACCGAAAGCCGCCGAGAGCGGCCGAAAGCCACCGAGATACACAGGACATCCAGCTCTGTATCTCGGCGGCGCCATTTTTAAACTGAAACACTGCAATGACAAGGCAGCAATGACACTGGAGCAAGGCAGCAATGACACTATAAGGCTGCATTGATGGGCATTTAAATGTAAGTTTTTTTCCTTAAACTTCCCTCTTAAAAAAAAAAAAAAAAAATTCCCTCCTAAACTTGGGGTGCGTGTTATACGCCGGCGCGTGTTATACGCCGATAAATACGGTAATTATCATTTTATCCATTTTTATTGCTTTTTTCGTGGACCCAGGACGAATACCAGTACAGTATCCCCCACTTATACGCTTATATATTATCTACTTTTGTGAGCAGCCATTTGGCTGTTTTGTCTTGTCCAATTAAACAGTTCTTTAATACTGCACTGAGTCTGGCGCACCTTGTCCTTTTCTATTTCTGTTTTATAGAGCTGTGCATATCTATAGAAAGGTAGGGCCTGAAAGTGACTCAAGCCCAGGGTGGTGGGGGATTTGATCCCATTGTGTTACGTTAATTGGGACCTAAGGCCATTGCGCCTCAGCAGTCATGTATTTTGATCTACATAGCGGTTGAATTTTCATACACAGGTATTCCTCGGTGAACTTCGTACGGCAAAGGCTGGTTCTCACATGTTTCAGGCAATGCACTGTGCTGAGGTTTAGGATATCGTTCAGTTGACTTGAATTCTGCATAGGTTGCTACATATTCACATGGAAAGACAGCACACCACATGGGTGAACCTCATATGTACCATTTACTGAGGTTACATTAACTGTAAAATCCAAACAAAAATTGCAAAAACTTGCAAGAAAGTGCAAAAAGAGACATATCTATCATGGTGGAAGAAAATGCAAGAAGACATCCACCATGGTAGATATGTCTCTTTGATGGACTTCATGGCCCGTTTGTGCACTTTTGGTTTGCATTTTACAAAATATGCAGCTCAGTGTACATTTTGCATGAAAGTTACATGATTTGAGCCCAGGTAAGCGAGATGGCCAAAGATTACGAACCCGGGAGAGAAGGCCCGGGGAAGATATCGGTACTGGCAAAGGAGGAGAGTTTAGTGAGGTCACTCCTGCTTAGAAAGCCTGTACATGTATACAAGATGCTAACTGTTACTTCAACTATGAACTCATGGTTGAACACAAAAAACTACATTTTGGGATCGGTAACCAAAAGGAGCTCTTCCATTGACTATTGGCAGTTGGTAGAGTTTAGCCATAAAGTCAAAGAAAGTAAGACCCCAATAGCAATGGAAACTTTGGCCGGCCGTAGACGGAGCAAAATTTCTTTCTTGCAACTTTCTTGGTTGCAGGAAAGTAATTTGCTCGATTTCCCCATCAACATAGTCAGTGTTGATGTGGGAATCCCTCCTGCTGAGCCACTGTCTTCTCCCGGCTGGAGACGACAGTGATTATTGCTAGCATCTTTAACAGCTGCTTGCAATAATTGCATGTAAATTCTGACAGTCTGGTTGTACCCAAGTTGATCCATTGATCAATTTGGGTATATTCAGCCTGCCCATACATGGTTCCAATCTCGACCGGTTCCTGCTGAACCAGCAGCCTGAACTGTCTATGGCCAGTTTAACCGCTTCAGCCCTGGAAGATTTTACCCCCTTCCTGAGCAGAGCACTTTTTGCGTCGCTTTAACTGACAATTGCACAAAATTGATGTCCTTTTTTTTCCCACAAATAGAGCTTTCTTTTGGTGGTATTTTATCACCTCTGCGGTTTTTATTTTTTGTCCATAAACAAAAAAAGAGCGACAATTTTGAAAAAAAACAATATTTTTTACTTTTTGCTATAATAAATATCCCCCAAAAATATATAAAAAAAATATTTTTCAACTCAGTTTAGGCCGATATGTATTCTTCTACATATTTTTGGTAAAAAAATTGCAATATTTGGTTTGCGCAAAAGTTATAGCGTCTACAAAATAGGGGATAGTTTTATAGCATTTTTATTATTAATTTTTTTTATTAGTAACGGCGGCGATCTGCCATTTTTATCATGACTGCGGCAATATGGCGGACACATCAGACTCTTTTGAAACTATTTTGGGACCATTGTCATTTATACAGCGATCAGTGCTATAAAAATGCACTGATTACTGTGTAAATGACACTGGCAGGGAAGGGGTTAAACACTAGGGGGCGATCAAGGGGTTAAGTGTGTCCTAGGGAGGGATTCTAACTGTGGGGGGGGTGGGCTACCACTGACATGACAGCGATCACTGCTCCCGATGACAAGGAGCAGTGATCTCTGTCATGACACAAGGCAGAATGGGGAAATGGCTTGTTTACATAGGCACCTCCCCGTTCTGCGGCTCTGTGACACGATCGCCAGGAGTCCGGCGGACATCGGGGGCACGGTCACGCTGTATGCGGCGCGCGCGCGCCCGCTAGCCCCGCCAATGAAAGGGGACGTACAGGTACGCCCATTTGCCCACCGCTGCCATTTTGCCGAGGTATATCGGCGCGCATCGGTTGGAAAGTGGTTAAAGGAGAAGTATGGCCAAAGCTTTTTAGGCCATACTTCTCCTTAGGATCACAGGAGTGCAGTTTGTTCTGCACTCTCATGTCTAAAGCCCACTGTTGGCTGACGTCACTCAGTTAGTCCAGGCTCCGGAAAGATCCTGACCATATGGTAGGGATCCACCCAGGTGCCTGGGCTGGCACTTGGCTATGCCTCTCAGTGATCCGCTGAGAGCCTGAGCCAGCCCCTCCCGTCCCTTCCACAGTCCAGCACACCAAAGGGGAGAGCAGAGAGCCGCTGACTGACAGTGAAGGCTCTCTGCTCACAGCAGAGAGGAGAACTGATCAGCGGTGTTTGATCGCTCAGTTCTCACTGCAGAGATGGTGCGGGACAGATGCAGCATCGGATCGATGCTGCATCCACCTGAGTATAATTGTTTTTTGTTTGTTTTTTTCATTCCTGAACTTCTCTTTTAACGTGGTGTTCCACCAAAAAAAAATACATGAATGTGCCTAAAAAAAATAAAAAAAACATTGGGAATTTTTTTTTTTTTAACTCACCTCTAAATGCCTGTTGCTAGGGGGTCCCTCGTAGTCTGCCTCTTTCAGTGCCTGGGCTGGTGACATCACTTCCCCTCAGCACAGGAAGGGCTCAGCTCTGCTCCCTCTTGTCATTACAGGTCCCAGATAACTGAGCGGCCAATCACAGCGTGCGGTGCCGCTCGCGCATGCGCAGTGGGTGCCCGGCTGTGAAGCCACAGCCCGGCGCCCACAGT
Organism: Aquarana catesbeiana; assembly: GCF_042186555.1. Taxonomy (NCBI): domain Eukaryota; kingdom Metazoa; phylum Chordata; class Amphibia; order Anura; family Ranidae; genus Aquarana; species Aquarana catesbeiana. The sequence goes on from NC_133333.1 coordinate 236,209,555, forward strand.
TGCAACGCCGAACGGAGGGGAAGACGAGCGGGGCTTCTATCCCCCGCATCGCTGGACCCTGGGACAGGTAAGTGTCCAATTAAAAGTCAGCAGCTGCAGAATTTGTAGCTGCTGACTTTTAATTTTTTTTTTTTTTTTTTAATGTGAACTCCTCTTTAAGTGAGAGAGTGACAAAGGTCAGAAGTCACAAAGGGGCACAGAAGAGACATTTCAGACTAATAAAGATAATAACGTGCATAAAGTCTAAATGGCTACAACAAGGTTTAGAAACATTTACATCTTCACAGCCGTGTGGGGGGTCTGCATGATCCCTGATGATCAGTTAACAAATCATAGCATGATCACCAACAGGCCACAGCAGAGAACATAGTTTTAGTTTTAGGTCCTGTGTTGATGGGCTTTTGTTTGCATCAGATGGGTTTTGGTTTTCCATGAAAGTCTATAGCAGGGATTTGCAATTAGCGGACCTCCAGCTGTTGCAAAACTACAAGTCCCATCATGCCTCTGCCTCTGGGTGTCATGCTTGTGGCTGTCAGAGTCTTGCTATGCCTCATGGGACTTGTAGTTCTGCAACAGCTGGAGGTCCGCTAATTGCATATCCCTGGTCTATAAGAATACAAAGCCTGCCTGAAGCAGGTCAAATGCAGGTCAGAAAGAGGTCAACCACAGGTCAAACGCACCTGTCAATGAATTCTGAATGATCTCAGAAGCTTTTCAAACTGCTGGAAACTGATACCATTGACACAAGCCCAAAGCCCATTCACATGGACCCTTAAAATGTTGCCTGTACATAAAAGTGTGTAGTTTTAATAGAGGCCCCGAGCTCAAATGGTTCAACAAGCACTATTTAACTATGACAAATACTAATAAACAGATAAAAAAGATGATGATGATAATAATGATGATGTTATCCATTCAGTCATGTCTGACTCTTGGCGATTCTATGGGTCAGCCCTCTTAAAGTGATTGTAAAGTCTCATTTTTTTCCTATAAAAATAACAAACATTAACCCTTTCATGACTAAGCCTATTTTTGAAATTTGGTGTTTACAAAGTTAAAATCCGTATTTTTTGCTAGAAAATGACTTAGAACCCCCAAACATTATATATATTTTTTTAGCAGAGAATCTAGAGAATAAAATGGCGATTGTTGCAATATTTTTTATCACACGGTATTTGTGCAGCGGTGTTTTAAACGCAAATTTTTGGAAAAGTGACACTTTCATGTATTTTAAAAAATCCAAACAGTAAAGTTACCCCAATTTTTTTGTATAATGTGAAAGATGATGTTACGCCGAGTAAATAGATACCAAACATGTCACCCTTTATAATTGCACGCACTCGTGGAATGGCGACGAACTACGGTACCTTTGAATTTCCATAGGCGACGATTTAAAACATTTTTACGGTTACCAGGTTTGAGCTACAGAGGAGGTCTAGGGCTAGAATTATTGCTATCGCTCTGATGATCGCGGCGATACCTCACATGTGTGGTTTGAACACCGTTTACATATGCGGGCGCGACTTCCGTATGCGTTTTCTTCGCTGCGCAAGCTCGCGGGGACAGGGGCACTTTAAAAATTTTTTTTTTTTTTTTTATTTAATTTATTTATTTTTGTACTTTATAAATTGTGCTTAAAATTTTTTTTTTTTTTTTTTTACTTTTATTGCTGTCACAAGCAATGTAAACATCCCTTGTGACAGTAATATGTGGTGACAGGTACTCTTTATGGAGGGATCGGGGATCTAAAAGACCCCCCATCCCTCCTTTACACTTCAAAGTATTCAGATCGCCGAAAACAGCGATTCTGAATACTGTGTACTTTTTTAAATTCGGCGCCATTGGCAGCCGAGTAAACGGGAAGTGACGTCATGACGTCGCTTCTGCATTTACAAGAAGAAGGCTGGAACGAAGCCGCTCGCAGCTTCGTTCCAGTCCGCCCCCAGCCGCCGAAGGCAGCCAAACGGACACCGGGCCTCCCGATCGCACGGGAGGCCCGGTAACAGCGGCGGGAGGCGGCGGGAGGGGGGGGATGTCCCCTCCCGCTCCTCCGGTATAACAACCGAGCGGCTTTTAGCCGCATCGGTTGTTATACTCGGGTAGCCGATCGCCCGCTGAAAACAACGGTACCGGGATGATGCCTGCAGCTGCGGGCATCATCTCGGTATAACCCCGGAAAGCCGAGTACGCATATATGCGTTCGGTCGGCGGGAAGGGGAATTATACTTACCTTCTCTATTGCAGTGGATTTGCACAGATCCTCCTCTTCTTGGGTCCCCCTTCTGTGCCCCTGGACCCTCCCCCCACAGCAAGTAGTTTGCTATGGGGGCAGCCGAGCCAAGTCACAGCTCCCTGTGTCCATTCAGACACAGAGCCCCGACCCGGCCCCGCCCACTCTCTCCCCTGATTTGCTAGCTGACTTTGAGCAGCCAATGGCGCCGCTGCTGTGTGTCAGCCAATCAGGAGGGAGAATCTCAAACGGCTGAGACACTCGTGGACATTGCTGGATAAAAATGGACCTCAGGTAAGTGTTAGGGGGGCTGAGGGGGGCTTCTGCACACAGAAGCAGTGTTAATTTTGTCGACTAAAACCACTAAAACATTTTAGTCGACTAAATGAATATTATTTTAGTCGACTAAAATATGACCAAAACTAAAACAACTGAGATGACTAAAATACGACTAAAACTAAAATGGCATTTTAGTCAAAAGACTAAAATGGGACTAAAACTAAAATGCCATTTTAGTCAACAGACTAAGACTAAAACTAAATTGAAATTTGACTTCAAAATTAACACTGGTCTGTAGTGCATGTTCAAACCCAAATACCTTAATAAATAACATGAAATATAATTAGCTTTTTCACTCCAGCAGTATATCATGAGTTTGGAAATTGTAAAGAAATGTTAACTAATGCATTACAATTTAATTACACCCATTCGATTTTAGACGACTAAAATTAGTTTTAGTTTTAGTGAGTTTTAGTCTACTAAAATGTACTGGAGATTTAGTCAACTAAATACGACTAAAACTAAAACAATTGCAGAAGACTAAAATGGGACTAAAACTAAAATGCCATTTTAGTCCTAAGACTAAAACTAAATCGAAATTTGCTGCCAAAATTAACACTGCACAGAAGGCTTTTTATCTCAATGCATAGAATGCATTAAGATAAAAAACCTTCTGCCTTTAACATATATCTATATTATACTTCTTCTTTTAGTTGTTTCATATTTTGGCTGTTGTTTGCTTTTATGATGTCTAATTGTTGGGTTCTTTGGTGGCATGGCTTCCATTTGCCCATCACCAATCTGAACATACAGTGCCTTGAAAAAGTATTCATACCCCTTGACATTTTGCACATTTTGTCATGTTACAACCAAAAATGTAAATGTATTTTATTGGGATTTTATGTGATAGACCAACACAAAGTGGCACATAATTGTGAACTGGAAGGAAAATGATAAATGGTTTTCAAAGTTTTGCAAACAAATATCTGAAAAGTGTGGCGTACATTTGTATTCAGCCCCCTTTACTCTGATACCCCTAACTAAAATCTAGTGGAACCAATTGACTTCAGAAGTCACCTAATTAGTAAATAGAGTCTACTTGTGTGTATATTAATCTCAGTATAAATACAGCTGTTCTGTGAAGCCTTCAGAGGTTTGTTAGAGAATCTTAGTGAGCAAACAGCATCCTGAAGACCAAGGAACACACCAGACAGGTCAGGGATAAAGATGTGGAGAAGTTTAAAGCAGGGTTAGGTTATAATAAATATCCCAAGCTTTGAACATCTCACGGAGCACTGTTCAATCCATCATCCGAAAATGGAAGGAGTATGGCACAACTGCAAACCTACCAAGACATGGCCGTCCACCTAAACTGACAGGCCGGGCAAGGAGGTCAATATTCAGAGAAGCAGCCAAGAGGTCCATGGTAACTCTGGAGGAGCTTCAGAGATCCACAGCTCAGGTGGGAGAATCTGTCCACAGGACAACTATTAGTCGTGCTCTCCACAAATCTGGCCTTTATGGAAGAGTGGAAAGAAGAAAGACATTGCTGAAGGAAAACCATAAAAAGTCCCAATCGCAGTTTGCGAGAAGCCATGTGGAGGACACAGCAAACATGTGGAAGAAGGTGCTCTGGTCAGATGAGACCAAAATTGAACTATTTGGCCTAAAAGCAAAACGCTATGTGTGGCGGAAAACTAACACTGCACATCACCCTAAACACACCATCCCCACCGTGAAACATGGTGGTGGCAGCATCATGTTGTGGGGATGCTTTTCTTCAGCAGGGACAGGGAAGCTGGTCAGAGTTGATGGGAAGATGGATGAAGCCAAATACAGGGCAATCTTAGAAGAAAACCTGTTAGAGTCTGCAAAGACTTGAGACTGGGGCGGAGGTTCACCTTCCATCAGGACAACGACCCTAAACATACAGCCAGAGCTACAATGGAATGGTTTAGATCAAAGCATATTCATGTGTTAGAATGACCCAGTCAAAGTCCAGACCTAAATCACATTGAGAATCTGTGGCAAGACTTGAAAATTGCTGTTCACAGTAACATGACAAAATGTGGAAAATTTCAAGGAGTATGAATACTTTTTCAAGGCACTGTAATTGCTTTCTCCAGTGAGTTTGATCGCTTTACATGTCTGCAATAGGTGAACCGGAGTTTTGTAATTTTGCCATCCAATGATACGTCTGCTTTTCTGGGCTCAAGTGTTTGCTACCTTTGCGTCCATGAAATGCTGTCTAGGGGCTCTTGCATCCAGACGTCTGTCTGGGTCAGGGACGCACATCCGTCACGCCACGTGCGATTACATCTGAACAGCTGGTAGACAGCCACAAACAATGTCAGCCTGTCATTGATTTGTACAGCCCGCTTATTGGAAACACCTGGCCATACCTGCCACAGAAATACTCTGATCTGGGTTATGTATGGCCTCATCACTCTTATGCAGGAGCCCTAGTACTGATAATTTGATTGATCAACTTATCTATAGGTGAAACACAGCAAAGAGCCTGCAGTTGGTGTGTTCTGGAATACCTCCTGTATAAAAAAACAGGTTAGCAAAACGTGATCCCAGATCACCATATTGCCTACAAAAAGAAATGTAGTTGAGCTTATGCACTACAGCCAAGCTTGGGTGAAACACTGAAGGTCTGAACATGTAGGTTGTATGTAGGGATGCACCCATACCATTTTTTTACAATGAGTACGAATACTTTTTTTTTAGCACTCACTGATACCAATTACCGATACCTACAGCAACGGTTTTGTTTTCACTTCTGCTGTCAGCAATGGTACAAATCATTGAAAAGTTATTATCAAATTAAATAAATAGATTTTTTTTTTTTAATTCACTCTTTTTCAATGTGGAATGTGTAAATATATGTATATATTTGTAAAAATATTCACTAACAAAGCAAACAAAAAAAAGTTTTAATTGTTTATCGTTTATAAAATAGACGTGAAGAAAAAAAAAAAAAGTAGGAAGATAATTAAATGGAGGGGAATAGGGAGTTAATTAAGGCTGATTAGAGTAAATTAAGGGTTTATAAGGGGTTAAACAGAGGAACATTTGTTCATCCCTTTGATCTCCAGATGAAGAAACAGAAAGATTCAAAAAGAAACAATGTTTTGTTTTATTTTAGTGTTTCAGCGGCTGAGCAATGTTGTTAATAAACATTGCCGGCCTATTTTGTTACACCAAGTTGCAAATGACTCCGGTATTCTACCCATTCATGAGTCAGTGGAAGTGCCATCAGCTCTCGAAATTTGTCAACTCCCTCCCTCGACCCCTACGGTCGGAAAATGATTTGAAGCCTGTGGAGGGGTTGTTTGCTGGGAACCGACCTCCTGATAAGCCCATATCGAATTTCTATCGGGCCCTGCTGACTGTGTCTCCTATGCCTCAGCACTCGTTCTTAGCCAACTGGGAACAGGAACTACAAGGCCAGTTATCAGACATCCAACGTACTACGATACTTCATCTTTCACACATTTCCTCTATATCTTCTAAAACAGCGGAAGTGAATTATAAAATGTTAACAAGGTGGCACTACACTCCGGCCACACTCCATAAGTTCTTTCCAGCCATCTCAGAGCTTTGTTGGAGGGGCTGTGGATACCCGGGATCTCATACCCATCTCATGGTGGGCCTACCCTTCTATTAGACCATACTGGGCCACTATAATATACTGGATTGAAAAAATTCAAGGTAGTAGGATTCAAAACGACCCCTGGAAGGTACTATTTCATTGTACAGATGAGCCAATAGGATCATATAAGAAATCGATCACTCCTCATCTGTTAAACGCTGCTAAGGCGCTTATCCCAAAATTTTGGAAACAGAAATTCCTTCCCCTGTGCCAGTGGCTGACGGAGGTGGATTGCATCTATCAGATGGAAAATAGCACACTTAGGCTTAAGAACAAAGTTGAGTTAGCATCCAAAATATGGTCCTGTTGGCTCGTCTTTTTTTCATCATCATATGCAGAAATCATGGCCCAAAAGTAAAGTAAAGATTGTAAGCAACGAATGTACATGTCTGAAATGATGCTCTGTCATGGCTGGACAGTTACTTCACTCTTTCCCTTTTTCTTCTTTCTCTTCTACAACTTGCTATTTTCTTTACTTTCTGTTTCTCTCTTCCTTTAATGGCATATTGTTAGTAGACATGTGCACAGCCAAGAAATTTGTTCATTTTCGTTTCATTAGTTTATTTATTTTTTTTGTTTTTAAGGTAATTCGTTATGATCCTTATGATACATTCGTAAATTCGTACAATTCGAAATGTGAAAATCCAAAAATCCGAAAATTCGAAAATCTGAAATAGTAACTAACTATTAAATTATAGGTATTTTGTAATTTCCTTTCAAATTTGGCTGTCAGTGAACGTAACAAATACGAATTTATCCGATGTTACGAATTATCCAAAATAACGAATGCTGCATCTTAACCTTCTATGAGGAGGTGAGTTGCCATCTAGATAAAGGAAGGCCCGTAGACGTGGGGTATCTGGATTTTGCAAAAGCATTTGACACAGTTCCCCATAAACGTTTACTGTACAAAATAAGGTCCGTTGGCATGGACCATAGGGTGAGTACATGGATTGAAAACTGGCTACAAGAGTGAGTTCAGAAGGTGGTGATAAATGGGGAGTACTCGGAATGGTCAGGGGTGGGTAGTGGGGTCCCCCAGGGTTCTGTGCTGGGACCAATCCTGTTTAATTTGTTCATAAACAACCTGGAGGATGGGGTAAACAGTTCAATCTCTGTATTTGCAGACGATACTAAGCTAAGCAGGGCAATAACTTCTCCGCAGGATGTGAAAACCTTGCAAAAAGATCTGAACAAATTAATGGGGTGGGCGACTACATGGCAAATGAGGTTCAATGTAGAAAAATGTAAAATAATGCATTTGGGTGGCAAAAATATGAATGCAATCTATACACTGGGGGGGAGAACCTCTGGGGGAATCTAGGATGGAAAAGGACCTGGGGGTCCTAGTAGATGATAGGCTCACCAATGGCATGCAATGCCAAGCTGCTGCTAACAAAGAAAACAGAATATTGGCATTAAAAAGGGATCAACTCCAGAGATAAAATGATAATTCTCCCACTCTACAAGACTCTGGTCTGGCCGCACCTAGAGTATGCTGTCCAGTTCTGGGCACCAGTCCTCAGGAAGGATGTACTGGAAATGGAGCGAGTACAAAGAAGGGCAACAAAGCTAATAAAGGGTCTGGAGGATCTCAGTTATGAGGAAAGGTTGTGAGCACTGAACTTATTCTCTCTGGAGAAGAGACGCTTGAGAGGGGATATGATTTCAATATACAAATACCGTACTGGTGACCCTACAATAGGGATAAAACTTTTTCGCAGAAGAGAGTTTAACAAGACTCATGGCCACTCATTAAAATTAGTAGAAAAGAGGTTTAACCTTAAACTACGTAGAGGGTTCTTTACTGTAAGAGCGGCCAGGATGTGGAATTCCCTTCCACAGGCGGTGGTCTCAGCGGGGGGCATCGATAGCTTCAAGAAACTATTAGATAATCACCTGAATGACCGCAACATACAGGGATATACAATGTAATACTGACACATAATCACACACATAGGTTGGACTTGATGGACTTGTGTCTTTTTTCAACCTCACCTACTATGTAACTATGTATATGTAACAAATGGAACGGAACATATTAATAATAAAAAATAGTTTTTATTATTATTATTGTTATTTATTATTATTAATTCATTACGTTTGGATACGGCATTGGTTATTTCGGATCATTCATAACCTTCGGATAAATTTGTATGTGTTACATTCACTGACAGCCAAATTTGAAAGGAAATTACCTATACCTATAATAATACCTATAAATACCTATAATTTAATAGTTACTAGTAATAGTAGTTAAGTTATTATTATTTAATTATTATTTCAGATTTCCGAATTTACAAATTTACAAATTTACGAATTCACTAATTTACTAATGTGCAAATGTACGAATTTACGAATGTATGAATTTACAAATATACAAATTTTTCGCATTTACGAATATTTGGAAAAATTAGTTAAACGAGTTTTCGTTAACTAATTTGTCGAAATTCGTTAAAAAAAAGAATTCGGAACAAAACTAATTGCACATGCCTAATTGTTAGTGGTTTATCCACTAGTGTTTTCAGGTCCATAAGAAATGCAGCCTCCAGAGGTAACACCCATAATATATAAGGATATCAATCTTGTTGCCTTGTAGAATGACCCACGTGGGAATAATGTGAGGCTTTTGTTTATATATTTACATTCTTAACTAAATGGATACATGTTGTCTATACGTATGGCAATTGTTAGGTGATAAGAAATATGACACTGGTACATGTTGCAAAAGTATATTGTTATATTGGTGGTTGCATCTTCATTGTGATATGCAATATGTCTTTCAATAAAAAACTTATTGAACAAAATAAACATTGCCGGCTGCTTTTTTTTTTTTGATGGCTCCAATTACCGGACTTCTTTAACACTTCAGCTGTCAACAGGGGAGACCCGACTGACAGCTCAAAGAACCGAGCCTGAAAGTATCTGTTACAGGTATCGTGTATTTGCACGAGTACCGATACTTGTGCAAATACTCGGTATCGGCACTGATATCGATACCGATACCAGTATCGGTGCAACCCTAGTTGTATGCCCTGTATGTATATATAAAGGGACTTTAGGTTTTTAACCACTTGCCGACCGGGCCATAGCCGAAAGATGGCTACAGCGTGATCAGCTTATTCTGGGTGCACGTCCGTGGGACGTCATTCCAGAATGTTGCTCCTGCGCGCCCCCTGGGGCGCGCACCAGGGAACATCCGTGACCTGGACCTGGCGCATCACGGATCACGGTAAATATCTGCTGATCGCGGCCGTTTACCATGTGATCGTTCCGTTAAACGATGGAGCGATCACTTGTAAACAAACCGGCGTCACGTCATGACGCCGGTTCCTCCCTCCCCTCTCTGTACCAATGGATACAGTGCGAGGGGAGAGGGGGAGAGATGGCAGCAGCGCTGTGGGCTGGATGTTTAGTGCCCACAGCGCTGCTCAGTGTCAATAATCTACAATACTCTGCAACACTGTGCAATACTCTGCCAATACTCTGCAACACTGTGCAATACTCTGCAACACTGTGCAATACTCTGCCAATATTCTGCAACACTGTGCAATACTCTGCAACATTGTGCAATACTCTGCCAATATTCTGCAGCACTGTGCAATACTCTGCAACACTGTGCAATACTCTGCAACATTGTGCAGTACTCTGCCAATATTCTGCAACACTGTGCAATACTCTGCAACACTGTGCAATACTCTGCAACATTGTGCAGTACTCTGCCAATATTCTGCAACACTGTGCAATACTCTGCAACATTGTGCAATACTCTGCCAATATTCTGCAGCACTGTGCAATACTCTGCAACACTGTGCAATACTCTGCAACATTGTACAGTACTCTGCCAATATTCTGCAACACTGTGCAATACTCTGCAACACTGTGCAATACTCTGCAACATTGTGCAGTACTCTGCCAATATTCTGCAACACTGTGCAATACTCTGCAACATTGTGCAATACTCTGCCAATATTCTGCAACATTGTGCAATACTCTGCAACACTGTGCAATACTCTGCCAATATTCTGCAACATTGTGCAATACTCTGCAACACTGTGCAATACTCTGCCAATATTCTGCAACATTGTGCAATACTCTGCCAATATTCTGCAACATTGTGCAATACTCTGCAACACTGTGCAATACTCTGCCAATATTCTGCAACATTGTGCAATACTCTGCAACACTGTGCAATACTCTGCAACACTGTGCAATACTCTGCCAACATTCTGCAACATTGTGCAATACTCTGCCAATATTCTGCAACATTGTGCAATAATCTGCAACACTGTGCAATACTCTGCAACATTGTGCAATACTCTGCCAATATTCTGCAACATTGTGCAATACTCTGCAACATTGTGCAATACTCTGCCAATACTCTGCAAAACTCTGCAATAAATATTAACAGAAACAAAGAGGTTTTTTTTTTTTTTTATCTAACTTTCAGTCTTTTTTGATTTATAGCGCAAAAAATAAAAAACCCAGCGGTGATTAAATACCACCAAAAGAAAGCTCTATTTGTGTGAAAAAAGGACAAACATTTCATATGAGTACATTGTTGCATGACTGAGTAATTGTCATTCAAACTGTGAGAGCACCGAAAGCTGAAAATTGGTCTGGTTAGGAAGGGGGTTTAAGTGCCCAGTGGTCAAGTGGTTAAAGATGACCATACACTGGTAGGTTTTCCTATAAATACTTGTATGTTAAATTTCATCAATGCATTCAATAAGGCCATCAGAGACTTGACAAATTGTATTTGAATTTACTTCAAAATTATAAGTATAACGAAAGGCTTAGTTTTGGATAGAGTGGAGAGGGATTAGAACACCTGTCAGTTTTTATTACTGTCTGTGCCCCTGTAAGGGGGATTCACCCTCACAAATTCTCCTGTTTTGCCGTTATCATTGAAAATGAAAGTAAAAGAAAATCTGAAAATTTAAGTGGTACCCAGAAAAGTAATTGAGGGGAAATATTGCAATGGGGACACTAGTTCTGATGACCCCGGGGGTCCCCAAGGTATTCCCTTAATTTGCAGGGATTTCATCTCACTTCCTGTTTGGCTATGGGACAGGAAGTGAAGGGAAATCTCAATGGGACACAGATGGACGAGAACAAATCTGATTGGGGTTATGGTTGTAACCCTCCCTTAGTCCATCCAAAATGAAAAAAAAAAAGTTTTATCTATAGTTCTACTTTTACATTCGGTGGTGGAATGAATGTAATTTTGTGAAAAGAAAACACTGTTAGATGGTTGTTCATTTGATCACCATTTTGATCCCATTTACTACACAGCCCAACAGAAAAAAAACATTTTCTTGGTGCCTTGCTTTTCAGGATGGTTCTTGGGGTTATTTGGGGTGCTGATTTAGAAAATATCATTGGTTAGACTGCATCAGCTCTACTTTCATAGATGTGGTCAAATTTATATCATTTTTTTGGTGTCAGTTTTAGAAAAGATCTTGCTTATCAACTTGTTCGTATGTTGCCTAGGTTGTGTTTTTACGTACAGGTTAGCTGATATAGTGAGTCATTGAGAGCAGTGATCACTGTCATGTGAGTGGTAGTCCATCCCCCCCACAGTTAGAATCACTCCCTAGGACACACTTAACCCCTTGATCGCCCCCTAGTGTTTAACCCCTTTCCTGCCATTTTTATAGCACTGATCCCTGTATAAATGACAATGGTCCCAAGTATTTATGTACTTCCAAATGTAATTTTACATCAGAAACATTGGATTCTAAAGTATAAGTTATTAACCACATGCCAACCAGCGCGCGGCGATGTACGTCGGCACAATGACACGGCTGGGCAAATGGGCGTACAGGTACGTCCCCTTTAAATCGCGGCATTGTGGGCGCGCGAGCGCCCGCGGTGAACTCCGTGACCGTGCCCGCGGGCCCCGCGGACTTGACGTCCGCCGGGGGGTGCCTGCGATCGTGTCACGGAGTGGCAGAACGGGGAGATGCCTATGTAAACAAGGCAATTCCCCGTTCTGCCTAGTGACATGACAGGGATCTACTGCTCCCAGTCATTGAGAGCAGTGATCGCTGTCATGTGAGTGGTAGCCCACCCCCCCCCCAGTTAGAATCACTCCCTAGGACATACTTAACCCCTTGATCACCCCCTAGTGTTTAACCCCTTCCCTGCCATTTTTATAGCACCGATCGCTGTATAAATGACAATGGTCCCAAAATAGTGTTAAAAGTGTCCGATGTGTCCGCCATAATGTCGCAGTCATGATAAAAATCACAGATCGCTGCCATTACTAATAAAAAATAATAATAAAAATGCCATAAATCTATCTCCTATTTTGTAGACGTAATTCCTTTTGCACAAACCAATCAATATACGCTTTTTTTGGATTTTCTTTTACCAAAAATATGTAGAAGAATACATATCGGCCGAAACTGAGAAAGAAATTTGTTTTTTATATATTTTTGGGGGATATTTATTATAGCAAAATTGACGCTCTAGCGCAAAAAATAAAAACCACAGAGGTGATCAAATACCACCAAAAGAAAGCTCTATTTGTGGGAAAAAAAGGACATCAATTTTTTTTGGGTGCAACATTGCAGGACTGCGCAATTGTCAGTTAAAGCGACGCAGTGCCGAATCGCAAAAAAGTAGAAAAAAAGCATGACAGGACCTCTTAAATATGAGATCTGGGGTCAAAAAGACCTCTGATCTCATATTTACACTAAAATGCAATTAAAAAAAAATGTTGTCATTTAAAAATTAAAAAAAAAAAAAAATGGCCCTTTAAGAGCTATGGGCGGAAGTGACGTTTTGACGTCACTTCCGCCCCGCATTGTAATGGAGACGGGAGGGGGCCATCTTCCCCTCACTCGTCTCCATGACCAGCAAGGGTGAAGATCCGATCGCCTCCGGCTCTGCCGACGGCTCCGGTAAGCGGTGGAGGGGCCCTCTCCCGCCGCCCATAAAAGTGATCTCGCGGCGAATCCGCCGCAGAGACCAGTCTTATCGGAAAGCGGACCGCCGACCGAAGAAGAGGATACCAGGGTTACGGCAGCTAGCTGCCCCTTTTAAAGTAAGGACGTATATCGGCATGCGGCGGTTCGGAAGTAGCTAAGAGGTCAAATTTGGAGGTGAGCATGTATTTCCCTTACTGGTAAGTGGTTGGGCGATCCTCTATGATATACGGCACCTCATCCCAAGATTTGTAAAAATCATCAAAGAAGGGGAGGAAGGTATATAGGGATTATAGCAGTGCCAAAGACAACAATCTCATTTAAATAAAAACATATATTTTTATTAACAAAAGTCCTAAAAAACAAATTATAACGAATACAAAGATTAGGTGTGCATCAAAAAATAGACCATTTAAAATCCTTAGTAGCGATTTTCAACGAGATTCAGCCTGGGAGTGTGGTGGCCCGTCCCGTGAATAGGTATTAAAGGAGTCCTACATGTTTCGCCGGAAATGGCTTCCTCAGGGATAGATGGTTTTACCTAATGCGCTACTCTATAATCTTGAAAGCACCGGGTACGAACACGGACAACCTCGGAACTACTCCCAAAAGCGCCGAGTACAATAGGTGGCTGCAGGGGGCAGAAAGGAACGAACTATATTTAGTTATAAAGTTTGTGTACAGGACAACGGATGCACGTATGTCAAATGTATTAAGCCATATGTGGAAAATAAAATCAGAAAGTATATTCGATCAAGAAAATGGTATAGTGACTTGCCGGGGACTCACAGGACACGGACGATTCATCTTTATTTGGCCAAGTGCACTGGATCACACATTTGATCCATGTGTCTTCATATACCAGCTACTGAAGTAATCTACTATACCATTTTCTTGATCGAATATACTTTCTGATTTTATTTTCCACATATGGCTTAATACATTTGACATACGTGCATCCGTTGTCCTGTGCACAAACTTTATAACTAAATATAGTTCATTCCTTTCTGCCCCCTGCAGCCACCTATTGTACTCAGCGCTTTTGGGAGTAGTTCCGAGGTTGTCCGTGTTCGTACCCGGTGCTTTCAAGATTATAGAGTAGCGCATTAGGTAAAACCATCTGTCCCTGAGGAAGCCATTTCCGGCGAAACATGTAGGACTCCTTTAATACCTATTCACGGGACGGGCCACCACACTCCCAGGCTGAATCTCGTTGAAAATCGCTACTAAGGATTTTAAATGGTCTATTTTTTGATGCACACCTAATCTTTGTAATCGTTATAATTTGTTTTTTAGGACTTTTTTTATAAAAATATATGTTTTTATTTAAATGAGGTTGTTGTCTTTGGCACTGCTATAATCCCTATATACCTTCCTCCCCTTTTTTGATGATGTATTTCCCTTAATGGATGGAGGCACACATGGCACCACTGGAAAACGGAATAAATAAGGGGTATTCAAGTCAAGTCTGGACTTTTAGGTTTATATAATAAAAGTCACAAATTTCAAGGAGTGGAAACTGTATTTATTTTTCAACATACACCCCTGCTAAATTTATACACTTATCCCAGCATTTAGCTAATGCCTGGAAAGCTTCGGGATATAGAAAGATTTGTCAGTACGCTTGAACCATCACAGGACAAGCCTGCTGCACTTTGTCATCAGTGATGAAATGCTGACCTCCGAGGAACTTTTTTCTTTGCAATTTCATGTCAGGTTATGCGTGGGTTATCCAGGATCAGGCGTTCCACGCGCAGAAGTTCACATGAATGACTGCTGTGGGCTGGGAACCACCACGGCCAGGATCCTCAGTGAGTGATGTACGGCCATCTTTGAAATGTTTACACCATTCAAATGTCTTACTACAGTTGAGTGTCTCATCACTGTACTGTGCCTAAAGTCTTCTGTAGATATCTACAGAAGATCGCCCCTCGTATGCTCCCAGCTCACCACATAGAAATCAAGATAGGATGATGTCACAGGCTTGTCTCCGCCCCTCCTATACGCGTTACGTCCTGTGATTGGTCTTCATGTGATGGGAATTATCTTGAGCGCAATTTGACCTTGTTTGAGAGGTCAAATTTAGAGGTGAGCATGTAATTCACTTGTGTGGTGGACGCAAAACTGAATATATCATTTCCACAGAGGTGTAGTCATTTTTATCACTGTTCTATGGACTGAGTTTTATGGACTTTTATTATTTGCGCTACACTATTCAATTTGTATGTTCTTATGTTCTGACAAACCCTTTTTCAGAATTCCGGTTTGAACGAAAATCTGTGTGTGGCCACTTTAGTCAACCCTCTGTTGTTCTCATTGCTGCTACAGTGTCAGAGTTTGGGGTGGAGGAACTTGACTGATCTGCATAGAGTCCTGACCTCAACCCGACAGAACACCTTTGGGATGAATTAGAGCGAATATTGTATACATATGTTTATGTGCGCTCTGTCAGCTCAAATATTATTTTTATTTTTACTTTTATTTTTATTTTATTTTTATCCTTTATCCCTTTCATGACTAAGCCTGTTTTTGAAATTTGGTGTTTACAAGTTAAAATCCGTATTTTTTGCTAGAAAATTACTTAGAACCCCCAAACATTATATATATATTTTTAGCAGAGAATCTAGAGAATAAAATGGAGATAGTTGCAATATTTTATATCACATGGTATTCGTGCAGCGGTGTTTTAAACGCAAATTTTTGGAAAAGGGACATTTTCATGAATTTTAAAAAATCCAA
The DNA here is from genome assembly GCF_042186555.1 of Aquarana catesbeiana. Classification (NCBI taxonomy): domain Eukaryota; kingdom Metazoa; phylum Chordata; class Amphibia; order Anura; family Ranidae; genus Aquarana; species Aquarana catesbeiana. The sequence goes on from NC_133333.1 coordinate 236,225,393, forward strand.
ACAGTAAAGTTACCCCAATTTTTTTGTATAATGTGAAAGATGATGTTACGCCGAGTAAATAGATACCAAACATGACACGCTTTATAATTGCATGCACTCGTGGAAAGGTCGACAAACTACGGTACCTATGAATTTCCATAGGCGACGCTTTAAATTTTTTTATGGTTACCAGGTTAGAGTTACAGAGGAGGTCTAGTGCTAGAATTATTGCTCTCGCTCTGACGATCGCGGCGATACCTCACATGTGTGATTTGAACACCGTTTACATATACGGGCGCAAATTCCGTATGCGTTGTCTTCGCTGCGCGAGCTCGCCCTTGTGACAAGTACTCTTTATGGAGGGATCGGTGGTCTAAAAGACCCCCAATCCCTCCTTTACACTTCAAAGTATTCAGATCGCCGAAAACGGCGATTCTGAATACTGAGTATTTTTTTAAAACCGGCGCCATTGGCAGCCGAGTAAACGGGAAGTGACGTCATGACGTCGCTTCCGCGTTTACAATTAGAAGGCTGGAACGAAGCCATTGATGGCTTCGTTCCAGCCCGCCCCCAGCCGCCGGAGGCAGCCGATTGGACACCGGGCCTCCCGATCGCACGGGAGGCCCAGTAAGAGCGGTGGGAGGTGGCGGGAGGGGGGGGGATGTCCCCTCCCACTCCGCCGGTATAACAGCCGAGCGGCTTTTAGCAGCATCGGTTGTTATACACAGATAGCCGATCGCCCGCTCTAAACAACGGTACCGGGATGATGCCTGCAGCTGCGGGCATCATCCCGGTATAACCCCGGAAGGCCGAGTACGCAGATCTGCGTACGGTCGGCGGGAAGGGGTTATCTTCATGTCCATTTTTATTTTTGATCTTAACCTTTACTCATTTAGTTATATACTTTTTTCTTTACCTCAGTTCTCCTATCTCCAATTTCAGCTGCTTCCAGATCATAGAATTTTTAATTCCTTCTTGTTATATATAAAAAAAGTATTTTATCAACCCCCCCCCCCCCTTTTTTTTTTCTACCGGTGCATTATCTTCATTGCTATGTAAAAAAAAGCTCATCTTTGTTCACATGAGCTTGATCAGCCCAATCCAGCCAGACACACCAGTGCCCATTCTGTAATCAGAAGCCCTTCCCACGAGCGGTTGCCATGGCACCACATCAACACCCCTGGCTGAATGAACTATAAAAACCTCTCCAAACATGGCCACAACTATTGCTTGATGAAGGAGCACTCATGCTCCGAACGCGCGCTCCTCCCCACACTCTCACCATCCGGAAGTAACGTGTCCAGCCGCCCCTGAGCCGAATCTGAGAACCAGGAAGCGCTGGGAGCGACACCAGCTGCCTCTCCACCTGCGAGCCGACCGCCTTCCCCCAGGAGTGGATGAACTTCCTATACCATTTCACATGCACTGTAATCTCTACAATCTTGTGAGTTTAAAATCATCTGTCCTATATTAAAACGTTTTCATCACGCTGCACTTAGGGTGCTCTCTTCTTTGTTTCTAATGAATTAGAGTGGAGACTGTGAGCCAGGCCTTCTCGTCCAACATCAGTGCCTGACCTCACAAATGCACTTCTGGAAGAATGGTCAAACATTCCCATAGACACACTCCTAAACCTTGTGGACAGCCTTCCCAGAAGAGTTGAAGCTGTTAAAGCTGCAAAGGGTGGGCCGACCAATGCTGTATCCTGGCCTAAGCCGACAAGACCCAGGCTTAGGGCAGCACTTTGCAGGGGGGTAGCACGGAAAGAGTCCACGCTGGCTTGCTCTGTTAGTGTAGCGCCAGTCTTATGGGGTGGATGGGGCTGAGAGGCAAATTAGTCTAGCACCCCCATAAAGTGGCTGTCCTGCTTCTGGTATGTGGGCGGCCGGCGATCCGCAAATGTGGGGGGGGGCGCCGCTTCTAATTTTGACTGTCCTATCATCCTGGACGACAAACCTTCCTCACTGTGTTATATGTTTTCTGCTGCACCATTGGCATGGTTATATCTTCTTAGCCCTCTCCATAAAATGATCAGAAATTTGTGCTTAAAGTAGAACTATGGGCAACACTTTTTTTTTTTCATTTTGGATAGAGTAAGGGAGGGTTATAGCCTCTGTCAATTTATTTTTTACCATCCCTGTCCCATTGCAGAGATTTCCCTTCACTTCCTGCCCCATAGCCAAACAGGAAGTGAGAGGAAATCTATGCAAATGAAGGGAATCCATTGCCCCCCCCCCCCCCCAGGCCCTCAGAACTAGTGTTCCCACTTGAAAATTTCAGGGCGGGTCTTAAACAGCAAGGGGTGTAATACAGAAGTAGGCTCATTCATACATGTAACCTGGTCATGTCAGCACATTCAGTCCTTCTGGGATGGGGTGCTCAGGGATATTAACTTGATTGGCAAGCTACATGTCCCGCGTGACCCAATACCTTTACTGTTGGGTATTGTTGATACACTTGGGACTACCTGTTCCAAAAAACTATTTGTGTTTTTTGCAGCTTTCTACGCTAGGAAAGTGATACTCCAGAAATGGAAGGATCCCACCCCCCCCATCAGTGCAACAATGGAGATCCTTAGTAGACGCAGCTTTACCTCTGTGTAAATTGACCTATACAGGACGCAACTGCCCTAAAACATTTGAGAGAATATGGGCGACATGGATTAAGGACCGGAGCTTGAGTTTGGAATAGGTTTGGAGTCAGGCATTGGACTTGTTGAAAGGTTAAACTGGTAAGGAGATGGCCCCCTCCCCCTTACTCTTCATCATTAACACAGAAATGTGTTGAACCAGTACAATACTCAACCAGCAGGACCCCCATTTACTATTTTCACCACCCTAGGCAATGTACTGGTGGGGCCCCCAGATAGGGTAATGTCACTATAGAATGTAATCTCAGGTTACTTGTGCTTCTATCTGTACTATATATTTGAACTGCAGAGAATGTACCACTGAAACTGTTGTTTTCTTAGTTTTATTCCAAATGAATAAACTTTATTGTTAAAAAAAAACAAAAAACAGCAAGGGGTGTGGCCTTGACAGGAAGGGGTAGGTCATATTTTAATTAGGGGGTGCACAAGTTTAGTCAGGCCTAGGGCAGCACAAAACCTAAATACACTACTGGGGCCAACTCAATATTGAACCCTACGGACTAATGCCCCGTACACACGGTCGGACATTGATCGGACATTCCAACAACAAAATCCATGGATTTTTTCCGACGGATGTTGGCTCAAACTTGTCTTGCATACACACGGTCACACAAAGTTGTCGGAAAATCCAATCGTTCTGAACGCGGTGACGTAAAACACGTACGTCGGGACTATAAACAAGGCAGTAGCCAATAGCTTTCCTCACTTAATTTATTCTGAGCATGCGTGGCACTTTGTGCGTCGGATTTGTGTACATGCGATTGGAATTTCCGACAACGTATTTTGTTGCCGGAAAATTTTATAGCCAGCTCTCAAACTTTGTGTGTCGGAAATGCCGATGGGAAATGTGTGATGGAGCCCACACACGGTCGGAATTTCCGACAACGAGGTCCTATCACACATTTTCCGGCGGAAAATCCAACCGTGTGTACGGGGCATAAGACTGGGATGCCATTAAAGGCAGGCGTTCTAATACTTTTGGCAATATAATGTATGTGTGCCAGTAACGTGTACATATGGTCATTTTTTTTCATTTTCTGCTATCTGCTGAACACGTGAGACAACTTCTATTGCCTGGTTGTCAGCTTTACAAAATAACTTTATTACTCTTTGCTAAAATATAAAAAAAAATTGGCCTAATTGAACTAAGTTTCATTCTTCCAACTCAATTTTCTGAATTCTTTATGACAGCTACGAGGGAGAGAAATGGACTGGCTTACACTACATAGCTCCAAGCAGACACATAGTCAACTGTTTTATCAACCCTTGGGTATCCTCCACCTTCCTTCACTGACCGCTAAAGATAATCTATATTGTACTTAATCCTGGAGATTGTTGGCTTTCCCTGGTGTTTTTCTATGTCCGCTAATAAGAATTACCTACTGAAAAAGTGCATACTCTTTGTGTGTTTGCTATTTCCTTGACAGCTTAGCTTTGACCTTTTAAAGATCTTTTCTCAAGTACTCCTACAGCAGTCTCCTCTACCAGCATGTGCTAAAGAAATGTCAACATTCACAAAACATTGTTCCATGTGATCTGCAAACTATTCCAGTGATTTCTTTTTTATTTTTTTCTCGCTCCCCCCGTTTCTGGTTTCATACATTGAAGGACAGGGATTCTTTGATAGTTACAAAACTTAGAACAGGTGTAATGCAAGGCAGCTGTCCCTCTATTCATTTTCTATATTTTCCAGACTTTGTTCTCACAACTTCATATTAGAAGCCATCTGCTCTGGGGAAACATATGTCCCAGAGAAAAGAAAGGTCTATCCCCAGTAGCTAAAAATGAAGAGTTTTCAACGAAAAAATATTACACTGTAAATCTGTGTTCTCAGAGAAGTCTGTCCGCACAAGATTAAGCGGATTGATTGAATGCTCCAGAGTGTATGCAGCTGACCAGACGGCTTTCTCGGATTAATTTCACATTTCACTCGGGGCATCTACCAAAATCGGAATGGACACAATTCATCCACATGTAGAAAATTCTTAGAATCAGCAGTGGGAAAAAGCTTTTGGAAGATCTATGTTTTTGTACATTTTATTGGATTTTATTTATTCAGGCAGAAAAAGCTGTCTCGGGCAGCTACAGTAATACCTTGGATTGCGAGCTTCGTTCCAGAAACATGCTTGTAATCCAAAGCATAAATCCGACCAAAGTGTCCCCATAAGAAATAATGGAAACTCAGATGATTCGTTCCACAACCATTTATTTGTATAAAAATTATTACAGCAATAAAAAAATACTTTACAGTATAAAGTGTATGGTTTATACACAACGCTGTATCCTGGCCTAGGCCGACAAGGCCCAGGCCTAGGGCAGTACTTTGCAGGCGGACAACACGGAAAGAGTCCCCGCCGGCTTGGGCTACACTGTTATGCCATGTACACACGGGCGGACTTTTCGGCATCAAAGGTCCGACAGTCTTTCCGACGGACTTTTGATGGACTTACGACGGACTTTCGTACGAACGGACTTGCCTACACATGATCACACCAAAGTCCAACGGACTAAAATAAGTAAGTTCATAGCCAGTAGCCAATAGCTGCCCTAGCGTCGGTTTTCGTCCGTCGGACTAGCATACAGACGAACGGATTTTTCGACCGGACTCCAATCCGTCGAAAAGATTTGAAACATGTTTTAAATCTAAAGTCCGTCTGATTTTCGACCGAAAAAGTCAGCTGCAGATCCGTTGGAGCCCACACAGGGTCGGATTGTCCAACGGATTCATTCCGTCGGACCAGTCTGGTTGAAAAGTCCGCCCGCGTGTACACGGCATTAGTGTAGCACCGGTCTTATGGGGCGGACTGAGAAGAGGGGCAAATTAGTCTAGCGCCCCCATAAAGCTGCCTCACTGATTCCGGTATGCGGGCGGCCGGCATTCCGGGGGCACCAATTCTAAATTTGACTGTCCTCTCATCCTGGACCACAAACCCTCCTCACTGTGCTAAATGTTTTCTGCTGCACCATTGGCATGGTTATATCTTCTTAGTCCTCTCTAGGGATGAGCCGAACACCCCCCTGTTCGGTTCGCACCAGAACATGCGAACAGGAAAAAAGTTCGTTCGAACACGCGAACACCGTTAAAGTCTATGGGACACGAACATGAATAAACAAAAGTGCTAATTTTAAAGGCTTATATGCAAGTTATTGTCATAAAAAGTGTTTGGGGACCTGGGTCCTGCCCCAGGGGACATGGATCAATGCAAAAAAAAGTTTTAAAAACGGCCGTTTTTTCAGGAGCAGTGATTTTAATAATGCTTAAAGTTAAACAATAAAAGTGTAATATCCCTTTAAATTTCGTACCTGGGGGGTGTCTATAGTATGCCTGTAAAGGGGCGCATGTTTCCTGTGTTTAGAACAGTCTGACAGCAAAATGACATTTTGAAGGAAAAAACTAATTTAAAACTACCCGCGGCTATTGCATTGCCGACAATACACATAGAAGTTCATTTATAAAAACGGCATGGGAATTCCCCAAAGGGGAACCCCGAACCAAAATTTAAAAAAAAAATGACGTGGGAGTCCTCCTAAATTCCATACCAGGCCCTTCAGGTCTGGTATGGATATTAAGGGGAACCCCGGCCAAAATTAAAAAAAAAAAATGACGTGGGGTTCCCCCTAAATTCCATACCAGACCCTTCAGGTCTGGTATGGATTTTAAGGGGAACCCCGCGCCAAAAAAAAAAAAAAAAAAACGGCGTGGGGTCCCCCCAAAAATCCATACCAGACCCTTATCCGAGCACGCAACCTGGCAGGCCGCAGGAAAAGAGGGGGGGACGAGAGTGCGGCCCCCCCTCCCTCCTGAACCGTACCAGGCCACATGCCCTCAACATTGGGAGGGTGCTTTGGGGTAGCCCCCCAAAACACCTTGTCCCCATGTTGATGAGGACAAGGGCCTCATCCCCACAACCCTGTCCGGTGGTTGTGGGGGTCTGCGGGCGGGGGGCTTATCGGAATCTGGAAGCCCCATTTAACAAGGTGACCCCCAGATCCCGGCCCCCCCCCTGTGTGAAATGGTAAGGGGGTACTTATACCCCTACCATTTCAAGAAAAAAGTGTCAAAAATGTTAAAAATGACAAGAGACAGTTTTTGACAATTCCTTTATTTAAATGCTTCTTCTTTCTTCTATCTTCCTTCATCTTCTGGTTCTTCTGGTTCTTCTGGCTCTTCTGGTTCTTCCTCCGGCGTTCTCGTCCAGCATCTCCTCCGCGGCGTCTTCTATCTTCTTCTTCTCGGGCCGCTCCGCACCCATGGCATGGGGGGGAGGCTCCCGCTCTTCTCTTCTTCTTTTCTTCTCTTCTTCTCTTCTTCATTTTCTTCTCCGGGCCGCTCCGCAATCCATGCTGGCATGGTGGGAGGCTCCCGCTGTGTGACGGCGCTCCTCGTCTGACAGTTCTTAAATAACGGGGGGCGGGGCCACCCAGTGACCCCGCCCCACTCTGACGCACGGTGACTTGACGGGACTTCCCTGTGACCCCCTTACCATTTCACACAGGGGGGGGCCGGGATCTGGGGGTCACCTTGTTAAAGGGGGCTTCCAGATTCCGATAAGCCCCCCGCCCGCAGACCCCCACAACCACCGGCCAGGGTTGTGGGGATGAGGCCCTTGTCCTCATCAACATGGGGACAAGGTGTTTTGGGGGGCTACCCCAAAGCACCCTCCCAATGTTGAGGGCATGTGGCCTGGTACGGTTCAGGAGGGAGGGGGGGCCGCACTCTCGTCCCCCCCTCTTTTCCTGCGGCCTGCCAGGTTGCGTGCTCGGATAAGGGTCTGGTATGGATTTTTGGGGGGACCCCTCGCCGTTTTTCTTTTTTTTTTTGGCGCGGGGTTCCCCTTAAAATCCATACCAGACCTGAAGGGTCTGGTATGGAATTTAGGGGGAACCCCACGTCATTTTTTTTTTTAAATTTTGGCCGGGGTTCCCCTTAATATCCATATCAGACCTGAAGGGCCTGGTATGGAATTTAGGAGGACTCCCACGTCATTTTTTTTTTTTTAATTTTGGTTCGAGGTTCCCCTTTGGGGAATTCCCATGCCTTTTTATCAATGAACTTCTATGTGTATTGTCGGCAATGCAATAGCCGCGGGTAGTTTTAAATGAGTTTTTTCCTTCAAAATGTCATTTTGCTGTCAGACTGTTCTAAACACAGGAAACATGCGCCCCTTTACAGGCATACTATAGACACCCCCCAGGTACGAAATTTAAAGGGATATTACACTTTTATTGATTGACTTTAAGCATTATTAAAATCACTGCTCCTGAAAAAACGGCCGTTTTTAAAACTTTTTTTTGCATTGATCCATGTCCCCTGGGGCAGGACCCAGGTCCCCAAACACTTTTTATGACAATAACTTGCATATTAGCCTTTAAAATTAGCACTTTTGATTTCTCCCATAGACTTTTAAAGGGTGTTCCGCGGCATTCGAATTTGCCGCGAACACCCCAAATTGTTCGCTGTTCGGCGAACTTGCGAACAGCCAATGTTCGAGTCGAACATGAGTTCGACTCGAACTCGAAGCTCATCCCTAGTCCTCTCCATAAAATTATCAGAAATTTGTGCTTAAAGTAGAACTATAGGCAACACTTTTTTTTTTTCATTTTGGATAGAATAAGGGAGGGTTATAGCCCCTGTCAGTTTATTTTTTACCATCCCAGTCCCATTGCAGAGATTTCCCTTCACTTCCTGCCCCACAGTCAAACAGGAAGTGATAGGAAATCTATGCAAATTAAGGGAATCCATTGCCCCCCCCCCAGGCCCTCAGAACTGGCATCCCCACTCGAACATTTCAGGGCGGGTCTTAAACAGCAAGGGGTGTGACCTAGACAGGAAGGGGTGGGTCATATTTAAATTAGGGGGTGCACGAGTTTAGTCAGGCCTACTGCAGCACAAAACCTAAATACACTACTGTGCATACAGTATGTGGCCAGAGGTTCGGGGGCAATACGAGCAGTAGAAGGATTGCAGTTTTAATGTAAAAAAAAAAGTGGAATTACACTCACAATGTTAAAAACAATATTCTGCGTTAAGGAGCCTGGTGCTCATCCATGTTAAGCTGCTGGTGTATACAGTACAGCTGCTGGTGTGTACATTACTGCATGTGGCCAGAGGTCTGGAAGCAGGGGTGGGCAGGAGGGGCAGTTGCCCTGGGCACTGTGGTATCATGTCAGGTGGGGGGGCACCACAAGGAGGTTGGGGGGCTTTGTAGGGGCAGCAGGGGATAAGAATAGTTCTAGGAGGGGAAATTTGGGGAGGTGTGCTAGGAGTGGTGATTTGAGGGGATTTGTGCTAGGAGGGGTGATGGGGGACAAAGATTTGTGCTAGGAGGGGGAATTTTGTAGGGTTTGTGCTAGAAAAGGTTATATGGTGATGGGGAGGGGATTTGTGTTAGGAGAAGAAATTCGGGGGGATTTGTACTAGGACAAGGGATTGGAGACGATGTATGCTTGGAGGGGGAGATTTGGAGTGAGGGGAGAGGATTTGTGCTCAGAGGGGGAAATTTGAGGGGTAGAGGATTTGTACTAGGAGGTGGAATTTTTTTTGGGGGGGGAGGATTTGTGCTAGGGGCATATGGATAATGAGAGGATTTGAGCTGGGGGTTGGGGGGGGGGGGGATGTGTGCTGGGAAGGCGATTTCAGCAGGGGGTGGATTTGTACTGGGAGTAAGCATGCAGATTAATGCTTTTTTTGGGGGGGGGTATTTTTGCTGACATATAACGCTCATACATATTGGGGGGGGGGGCGCAATTTTGCATGTTCCCCCTTGGCTCTAGATGACCTTGTACCTGCACTGTCCAGGGGCGTTGGTTGCTCCCAGTGCTTCTTGTAGACTTCATAGACACTCAGGAATTGCTGACACTTCTGGGTACTTCCAAACACGCATTACGCCCACCCAGCTGGGAGTGTCTCCAAGTTCTCCAGGAAGTGCTGGGAGCCACCAGCGCCCCCATACCTCTAGCCTCATACAGTACTGTATACACCAGCAGCTTTACTGTATACACCAACGTCTTTACATGGATGAGCACCAGACTCCTTAACACAGGATATTGTTTTTAACATTGTGAGTGTAATTCCACTTTTTTTTACATTAAAACTGTGATCCTTCTACTGCTTGTATTGCCCCCAAACCTCTGGCCACGTACTGTATACACCATACACTTTACACTGATTGGAAAATGGTTAGAATCTTTTTAGTGTTTGTGGCCCCATTGAGGAGGGTTCTACCAAACCCAGACCCCAAATAAATGCCAGACGTAAGCCATATAACGTTATATGTTCTCAAAAAGGTTTATGTTCCTAGAGTTATTCTTTTGTAAATCTAAGAAAATAGATATGACATAAAATCTAATCTAACATAAAACCAGAGCATGTAGTTTGGAGGTGCAGCGTGGTGCAGTGTCAGTAAACACACAGAGTCTAGTTGTAGCGAATAGAACTTGTATTAGACCCCTTTCACACTGGGGCGGTTTGCAGGTGCTATTGCGCTAAAAATAGCGCCTGCAAACGACCCGAAACAGCTGCTGCTGTGTCTCCAGTGTGAAAGCCCCGAGGGCTTTCACACTGGAGCGGTGCGCTGGTAGGACGAGAAAAAAGTCCTGCTAGCAGCATTTTCAGAGCGGTGAAGGAGCAGTGTATACACCGCTCCTTCTCATTGAAATCAATGGGGCAGCGCGGCTATAATGCCAGCAAAGCGCCTCTGCAGAGGCGCTTTGCGGTGGTTTTTAACCCTTTCTCGGCCGCTAGTGGTGGGTAAAACCGCCCCGCTAGTGGCCGAATACCGCCGCTAAAACGATGGTAAAGCGCCGCTAATAATAGCATCGCTTTACCGCCGATGCACCTCCTGCCCCAGTGCGAAAGGGGCCTTAATGTAGAATCCAATAATTCACAACAAGCCCAGCAGGAAGACACCCAACTGGGAACACTCACGGCATGTAACAGCAATGTGTAGCAGAGCAGAGCCAACAGCATCTGTCTTGAGGGACGGAATGCGGCCTGACTGGTCCAAATCCAATTGGGGAGGTCTCCAGAAGGATGACGTGTCCCTATCCTTTCCCTACATGTCTGGGACCTCTCCCTGCCGCTAATCACTGTCCCTGTCAAACGGTTGACCTGTCCTTACACTACCCACACGCGAAATGCAAGCCAAGCCTTGGCTTTAGGGCCTTAAATAGGCTCTGCCTGACCCAAGATGGCTGCTAGAGTCACATGGGGTGGCAGCATCCAGTCGGATAGCTTCCCAAGTGAACCAAGTGACCCAAGTGACCCAGGAAACCATAGGGGAACCATGCTCCTCTTGACTTTCTCTCCCCCTGCAAAGCTGCTGCAGTTGAGAGCCACCTGCAGTGAAGAAAGAAAACTGCACCTGCCTACATGTAGACAATACAACGTGACACAGAGATAACAAGTGTGCACACACCCATTACTACAAATCTGGTTGCACAATGTTACATAGGTAAGGTAAAATATACAAGGGATATCTTGCTTATCAAGGCATGGGGAATAGCTATGTTCAACCTAGACCACAGTGTAATATACTAATCCACTAGTAACAAGTGTGAAAACCGTGGATACACTTTAACCTGTATGGAGCCTGGCCATCACCAGATCAAATGGATTTAAACCTGGGGTATCTAGCCAGGGTCCCTAAAGTTGTTCAAATTTATGAAGACAGCTCCTATACTGGTAGATCTATTTCTCCATCCTAAGAGTATCACCCATGCATGGGTGTCTGATGACTTCTAGTGGCACAGGATAACCCCTCGCACCTGGCAACTCCTTCCCTTGTGTTTGTGGGTAACTGTAGAGTGTCTAGGAGTCCTGGTACATAGTGTTTATGGTCAAATGGAATCAGAACCAGGAATACTTCAACATACTTATAATTCCCTCCCAGTATAAGTGCAGTTTAGGGCAACGCCACAAAAGGTGAATTAGGTCACCATGATCTCAACTACATCTACCACACAGCACACAGGGGATCCTACAGTTTGCTAATCTTAAAGAGTTTTACGTGAACATTAATGTACCGCTTGTAGAGCTTCCTCCCACTGATCCTCTACAAAAGGGCCGAGTTCTGCTTCCCACTGTCTTTCTGCTTTTAGGGGTGAGCTCTTAGGAATACCATTGGTAGCATGGAATAGCATTAAAAAAAAAACCCCTCATGCCTTGTACACATGACTGGTTTTGCCGTCGGAATAAACTCTGAAGGTTTTTCCAATGGAGTTCCGACGGAATTCCGCTCAAGCTGTCTTGCATACACATGGTCACACCAAAGTCAGACTGACTAGAAACGCGGTGACGTAGAACACGTACGACGGGACTAGAAAAAGGAAGTTCAATAGCCAGTAGTCAATAGCTTCCGTCTCATACTTGCTTCAGAGCATGCATCGTTTTTGGTCCGTCGGAACAGCATACAGACGAGCGGGTTTCCCGATAGTAATCAGTTCCGTTGGAAAAATGTAGAACATGTTCTCTATCTAAGTCCGTCTGAATTTAGGACGGAAAAAGTGCGATGGGGCATACACACGGTCGGAATATACAATGGAAAGCTCCCATCTGACTTTTTCTGACGGACATTCCGCTCGTGTGTACGCGGCATTAGTGGTGGAAGTGTTTTCTATCATATTAAATATCGGAGTGGGGGACAAACGCCATTCAGAAAGGCCTCCTTGTGCTTGCACTGCATGCAAATGAAGGTAGTGATAAAAAATCGGGGAGAGAAACTGTTCTTGCAAATCAGCAAAAGTTCACAAAGTGCCATTTCTAAATACATGGCGTAAGTGAGTGATACCCAATTTTCGCCCTCTAGCGGCATGTTGAAGTTTATTTAACTCTAGGTATGTTCCATAATGGGCTATATTGTGTCCTGTCACCTGTTGAATTTGTTTCATATTATTCCAGACTTTTTGCATAAGACCATAAGTAAGGTGAAGTCTGCCAGATTTGCTGAAGGCCAGGGCATCTAGTCCTGTTGGGATATCTGACATCTTATGGGGCGTACACACGGTCGGACTTTTTGGCTACAAAAGTCCGACAGCCTGTCCGACAGACTTACGACTGACTTTTGGCGGACTTTAAACGGACTTTCTAACGAACGGACTTGCCTACACACGATCACACCAAAGTCCGACGGATTCATACGTGATGACGTACACTGGACTAAAATTGATAGCCAGTAGCCAATAGCTGCCCTAGCGTGGGTTTTTGTTCGTCGGACTAGCATACAGACGAGTGGATCTCTGGGTCCGGCGGAGTTACGACATAAAGATTTGGAGCAAGTTCCAAATCTAAAGTCCATCAGATTTGCGACTGGAAAAGTCCGCTGAAAGTCCGGGGAAGCCCACACACGATCGGATTGTCCGCCGGATTTGGTCCGTCTGCGTTTTGGTCCGTTTTGGTCCGTTCGACTTTTGTAGCCGAAAAGTCCGACCGTGTGTACGCCCCATAAGTGGTATGTAAATGTGTATAGTGGAGTCGTGCACAAAGGAGGTTTGTTGTGTGGGTTTAGTAGTCAAACCCTTTGTAAGGTGTTGTAGTTGTAAGGCAGTGCTAATACCTAAACTTATACATCCATATTAAGTGCAATATAAAAAAAAATAAATAAATAAAAGAATAAATAAAGCAGTGTAAATAAAGCAGTGTAAATAAAGCAGTGCTTGAAATTGCTTGAAATTACAAATAAATACTCAAATGTGACAAACAAATCCAAAAACAAAAATCAATACAGATAAATCATAGTGTCCATTCCACTGTCCTTAAAGTGTGTTCCATTCATAAATTGAATAAGTTCAGATAGTATGCAGTTCAAATGGTGCCTTTTCCCAAACTTTCACACCAGGTGCTCCACCCAAAATAAAAAATTCACCAGTGCTCCATCCACTTGTGTGTACTCCTTAGACCAGCCTTTTTCAACCAGGGTGCCCAGGCACCCTGGGGTGCCTTCAGGTCTCTTCTGGGGTGCCTTGGCAAAATTCCTAAAAAATGCCCCAAAATTGTATACAAACCAGAGGATGGATCAAGCCTGCCTTTTAGTTACAGAAATCCACAGGTTTTCATTGTGCATTGTTACAACCTTTTATTTGCTGGCATCCTAGCAATTAATGACATTGTCGATTGATAAGGAGGACGTCAGGCGCCTGCATAGGATCCTTGGATCCTTGTTTGCTCCTCCCCTGCCCCTTTCTGTCAGCACTGGGGTCACATTAGCTGAGCGAGGAAGAGAAACATTGGTATGCTAGTCAGTAACTGTGTGCAAAGTTGTTTTACATCAACTCTAATGTTGGGTGTCGTACATGTGTGAATGCTGCTGCGATACGTAAAACCATTTGTTTCGTTTTTCACATTTTAGAATGGGGTGCCTCAAAATTGTTCAGAATTTTAAAGGGTGCCTTGACTGAAAAAAGGTTGAGAAACACTGCCTTAGACATCATACTGTAGACTCACCAGAAAGCAGAGACCTTCGTAACAAAAGCTCAAATTCGCTTGGTTACTTTTTGTAGTCTAATCCTCCACTCTCCCAGACTCACAGGGTAGAAAGTAGGAAACAAAAAAAGAGACTCATCGCATAAAACCATATAAAGTATTTGTAGATTTTTATTTCGTTACAAATGTCTCTGTTTTCTGCTTATTGTGCAAGACCTACTGGTGAGACCTTTCTATTTTGACTTTCTTTTCGATGTTGAACGTGTAACTATTACTGTTTTGGATTGTTCTTAGTGTATGTGTACTTCTGCCTCTACTGATGTTCATGTATATTTAAAAAAAATGTAAAAAAAAAACAGACTCAAGTTCTAATCCTTCCCCAATGTGCTCGAAACCCCCCCCCCCCAAAAAAAAATCCCCCCAAAATGTACTTCTTTCGCACTCGTTTAAATCTTGGTACAAGTTGCCTGAAACAGCTTTTGTCTTCAATTGTTTTTTTCACCAGATGACTTTTTAAAAGAATGAGGTAGTTCTATATCACTTCAAAGACCTTAGATCCCTTGTTGCTCATATACAACCGTGTAGGATACAAGCAAAATGCAAAACTTGCTTTCAAGCATGCACAAGAAAAAATGATTGCATTTAAGATGCATTTGTCATGTGCTTGATATGAGTTTACAATGCATTTCTTGGGCGTTTTTTTTAAGTAATTGATTAGCAGTTGTAAATTATATAAAAAACACTTCCAATATACGCCATATACATTTTAAATGCATGCTTTGCATTCTGCATGTACTTACTATGCATTTACGTTAACAGCAGTACAGGAAAGAAATCAACGTTTTGTAAAATTATAAAAAAAAAAATTGTAGAACTGGATAATTTTTGTTCTTTAGCCATCATTTTGAAGGACTTGTTAAACTAGACTGGCCTTACTCAACCAGGGCTCCATGGAACCCTGGGGCTCCTTCTGAAGTTGCTATGAGTTCCTTGAGCTTTGACCAAGATTGAATTGGTATTCCACTTACACTGACTAGCAATGAAAAAGGCAATTTTCCATTAACCACCAAAGTAAAGGGTATTTTCTACATTGACCACTAACGTAACGGGACACCAAAGTTTTTTCAGGTCAAGGTTATTACTGAAAATTATTTTGTTGTATAGAGCATGGGGTGGTAAAAAGTGTAAAAATATCTGCCCTTGGTCATTCTGGGATGTTGCCTACTAGCAGCTTGAGTTGCCATCTCTGGCCATTGGAAATCAGCTACATTTCTACTGTGGAATGGGCACAGATTTTAAAATAAATTAACACCATTGAGACTCTGCTGACATCCAGCAGGACTGACTTATATTTAGGCCCGTTCTACGTGGACCTATTGGCTGGCCAACAGGAAGTCTGATTCCTTTAGGCTCTACAATAATTAGTGCCTGCTAAAGATGGCCATAGATGGGCAGAATTTCAAAACAAAAATTCTTGGGAAAAGAATGGTCTAAGAAAGTTCTTTCATTTTACTAATCATCAGTGGGGTCAAATTGATGATTGTCAGCAATGAGAAATTTTGAAGGAGCAAGACTGAAAATTTTTCTCGAGTGAATGAATTTCTAATGTCCCGTACACACGACCGGACTTTCCGTCAGAATAGACTCTGGTGGTCTTTCCGACGGAGTTCCGACGGAGTTCCGCTGAAACGGACTTGCCTACACGCGATCACGCCAAAGTCCGATCATTTAGAACGCGATGACGTACGACGGGACTAGAAAAAGGAAGTTCAGTACCCAGTAGCCAATAGCTGCCCTTGCGTCGTTTTTGGTCCGTCAGAATAGCATACAGAGGAACGGTTTTCCCGGAACTGAGTCCGTCGGAAAGATTTGAAACATGTTCTATTTTTAGGTCTGTCAGAATTTTCGAAAGAAAAAGTCAGATGAAGCCCACACACGATCGGAATGTTTGACTGAATGATTCTGTCGGACCTTTTCTGCCGGAAAGTCCGGTCGTGTGTACGTGGCATAACAGCATATGTGGTTTTTGTTCAGTAAAGTCCATTCATTCCAAAATTAAATGTTAAAAACAAGCACAATTTTTTGGCGACATTCAAATGTTCTTGGAATATTCTGAGAATGTTCTGAGAATTTTTGCATCAATTTTCCTAACATTTCCTAAGAATGTTCGTTTGAAGTTCTATCCATCTATGGCCACCTTACCTCTACAACACTCTGAGAGTCCTTCTCATTCTCCCTTTTCTCCTCTAAATGTTTCTTCATTATGTTACCCTCTTCAGACGTGTTGCTCTTCCATCAATACCATATACTGTAGTAACTCCACTGAAGTGTATCTTTCTACGACCATAGTATTTATAGTAACGCATAGACTGAATAAAGACACTAAAAAATATCTGCTCTGGATGTTTATTACCCCAGGTAGGCTACATTCTTTATTCTTTTATTTAAAACTTTCTACGGCACAGGATGCAAATGATGGTGGGAATTGTATGACCCAGTATCTTAGGCTTTAAACACTTCAGCACCGGAAGGATTTACCCCCTTCATGACCTTTCACGCCGTTCCTGTCTCTCCATGCACTATTCCATGAATATTTGGTGAAATAAAAAAAAAATAGAAATAAAATAAAAACCAAAAACAGCTAAAGTCTTTATAAATTGGTGAGCAAAATGGGTTATATTCACTTTATTCATGATTTTGAAAAACAAACAGAGGACAGAACATATATAATATAATATTATATATATATATAGATATATATAAAGATATCTATATATATATAGATATATATATATATATATATATATATATATATATATATATGTATCTATATATATATATAGATACATATATTTATATATATATATATATATATATATATGTATCTATATATATATATAGATACATCTATATATATATATATAGATATAGATACAGATATAGATATATAGATCTATATCTATATAAAAAACTTTATATATTGATAAGGGCCACAAATATGTTGGCCCTTATCAATAAGCCTTTCCATTTCCTGTAAATCTGCACTTTTGTAGGTTTGTGCTGGTGTATCGATTTTTACTTAGTGTTGTAGATTTTTTTTTTTTTTTTGTTCATAATCATATAATATTGTTTTATTCTGCCTACAGTTTCATTTTCTGTGCCATTTTTATAACATTTTAATACAGTAATCTATTTGAAACACCTGCTCTCAGCACGTGAATTTTTTATTTTTTTTTTTCTACATGGCTAGTTGCCTGTATAATTTATGCTCATTGTCTGACGGGGTCACACTTTACCAGAAAAAAGAATGTTTCACATAAAAATTGATGCCATGTTCCTTCCATTAAATGGAGATGTTTTGGGTAATTTTAAAGAGCTAAAAGTAGTATATTGTAATATTAAAATAAAATTTGAGAGATGTAATTACACATAATCCTACCATAAAATAATCAATATTGCATTACATTATTTCATAGTTCTCTAGTTATAGCAATTTTTTTCCCGTTGCGTGATGAATATTGATGAGCTGAACCGGTCGCTCGGCGTTTAGAGGTCTGCTAGAGGCGAAACGAAGGTGAAGTCCTTTTCTGCTACTGCTAGAGGGAGGGCGCAACCCCCCTCCTTAATTGTAAGGCAAATATCACCATATCAGACGCCAATATCTCAGCAGCTATTTCTTTAACCAAGATTAGACTGTCAGTAAATGCTGACAGCAGAATAAACGGGACTGAAAGAACAACATATTCACGTAGCGAACCTACTCAATTATACACAGTGAATGCATCGGAAATGACATTAACGTCAGCGAAGATAATTAACAACTGGCATGGAGAAAGCAGCGGTGGGAAGGAGAAATGAGAGGGACCCGGGGCCCAGCGTCTTCCAGTAAATCTCCAAGAAACTGCTGCAATTTTATTATCTTGTCCGATCACAGTTGTGGGAAAAGCACAAAGTCCATATTCCAGCTTTGTTTAAACATTTATCTGCTTTAATATTATTAGAGGCTGTCACTTGCGCCGTTTTATTTATGGCCACTTTGTTGTTGCCTTTCCACGTTATCTCCATCTTGTCTTGGAGCGTTTACTATGAAACGGATTCAATGACATTGTAAACAAAAAAAAAAAAAAGGAATAGAGTTTATTATACTTAAGGTGGAACTAAACTGTATCAGAGCGCCGAAAAACTGAAAACACCGTTTAATTATTTTTTTAGTATGCAAAGCAAACTCCCCCCATCCATCCATGGCTCCATGCTTTATCATGTTGAGAAATCACTTTGAAAAACACCTAGCGTTTCTGGCTGCAGCCATCTTGAGTAAGGGCAGATGATTCAGGTAGCATTTACTTCCTGGAATCCATCTGCCCTTAGCTCAGGCATGCAGGCAGGAGCGTGTGCTTAACTGGGAAAGGCCCTCCTCCTCTCCTCCAGATAAAATTAAAAAAAAAAATGCCCATTAAGACTCCTGGGATGCATGACATCATTTGCGCCATGGCTAGAAACCAGGAAGCAACAGAAGAAATGTAAAAAAAAGAGTTTAAAACAAGTAAATGTATTTTACTTTCCCCTCTGTTTACTAATGCTAGCAACATGAGATTTAAAAATAGTTAATGTTGACCAAGAGAGTTTAGTCCTGCTTTAACCACTTGCCGACCGCACATAGCAAAATGATGGCTACATCGCAAGTCGGCCAGTTCTAGGAGGGCGGCATATGATGTCCTCCCATGATCGCGCCCCCCCCCCCCGTGCGTGTGGACGGTGTGCTCTGTGATTGCTCTGTCCTTTGGACACAGCTGATCACAGATCAGGGTGAAGAGCCAATCACATCGACTCTTGACCACGTGATCAGCTATGTCCAATCACGATGTTATCAGCATTCCTTTCCTCAAGCTGTCAGTAAGTGTGAAAGGGGACATTTGCACTGATAATCAGGGTGTATTAGCCCCACTATGAACTACTGTTTGACAGAAAGAAAAAAACAGGCATTTAAAGTGGTGTTCCAGCCGAAATGATACCTTTTTAAATAAAAATACCCCTATAATACACAAGCTTAATGTATTCTAGTAAAGTTCGTCGGTAAACTAAGGTCTGTTTTGTTAGTTTATAGCAGTAGTTTGTTATTTTATAAAATTACAGCAGGCCGTGGCCATCTTAAGTGTGGGCATCTGAAGCCAGACTGTATTTCTTCCTGGATCTCATCCTTGCAGATCTTGCACATGCTCAGTGCAGCACAAGCAGTGTAATAGGTTTCAGGTCAGGTTTCCATAGAAACGGCAGTGTCAGAGGAAGTTGCTGCCCCTTCCCAGAAGGCATTGCAAACAGGAAATGATGCGATGGGCCACGGCCAGGGAGGAGGAAGTGAAAAATGAATACATCAGATATACAGTAGGTGCTGAGAAAAAAAAAATCGTTTACAGTGCAAAGTTTAGTGAGGGATGCTGAAGAGTTGTAAAAGTGGGTGGAACTCCACTCCACTTGAAGAGGAAGCAGGATTGCCTACTGAATGCCTGGCAGTGACTGCTTACAGACAGGAGGCCGCATGCATAGCAAGAAGTGAATTGTCTGGTGTGGTGCTTGACTTACATCTTAGCTATCAGATCTTTAAGTCAGCCAGCAGGGATCAGCCGAATTGCGATCCATGTTTGCGGTTGTACAGAAGTCAATCTACTCTGATCAGTGTATTCAGAGGACGAGGAAGTCTCCCCACTGTCAGAATACAATATATCAGCGGGGAGCGGACTTGATGTGGATGGGGGGGGAATCGAGCCATATCTTTTTCATTAAATTTGCTGGTTGGTATAGATTTATGTTTGTCCCATGCATGTTTGAATCCAATGTTGACTAACTCACTACCTCTTCTGGAAGTCTGTTCCAAGTATTAACTATTATTTCAGTAAAATCATACTTTCTAAGATTAGGTTTGAACTTTCCTCCAGTTAGTTTGAGGTCGTGTGTTCTTGATCTTGGCTTTATAGTGAACATTTTGCCCTTCTGAACCTTATTCACCCCCTTGATGTATTTAAAAGTTTTAGAAATGTCCCCCTTTCTCTTCTATCCTCCATACTGTACATGTTAAGTTCCTGAAGTCGCTCTCGATATGTTTTTTTTCCCCCAAACCTTTCACCATTTTTGTTACCTATCTCTGGACTTGTTCTATCTTATGCCGCGTACACACGAGCAGACTTTTCGACCAGACTGTTCCGACAAACTTCAGACGGACTTTCTGAACAAACGGACTTGCCTACACACGATCACAACAAAGTCCGACGGATTCGTACATGAAGACGTACGACCGGACTAAAATAAGGAAGTTGGTAGCCAATAGCCTAGCGTCGGTTTTCGTCCGTCGGACTAGCATACAGACGAGCGGACTTTTCGACCGGACTCGAGTCCGTTGGAAAGATTTGAAACATGTTCCAAATCTAAAGTCCGTCAGATTTTCGAACCAAAAAAGTCTGCTGCAGGTCCGATGAAGCCCACACACAGTCGAATTGTACGCCGGACTGGGTCTGTCGGACCAGTCCAGTCGAAAAGTTCGCTCGTGTGTATGCGGCATAAAAGATATCTTTGTGCAAGTGAGGTCTCTGGAACTGGATGAGGTCTCAGTAATGATGTATATAAGGGAATCAGAACCTCCTTCCTCCTGCTGGTGTTCCCTCTAGTTATATAAATATCTATATAGAGGAATCAGGACCTCCTTCCTCCTGCTGGTGATCTCATTAGTGATATAAAGATCTATATAGAGGAATCAGGACCTCTTACCTCCTGCTGGTGATCCCTCTAGTGATATAAACAGAGCCGATCCCCCCTATACGGCCACTACCCAAGCTGCGCAGCGCCCCGCAAATTACTCAAGGCCCCGCCTCCCCAGTGGCGGAACTTTAGGGGTCGCTGTAGTCGGATTTGCGACTGGGCCCTTCCTTTATACCACTGTGGGGGGGCCCCCAAGACCTAGCATCCCCCTTGCACCTCTGGCTGGCCATTTAGAATGCAGTGGGGAGAGGTGGGAGGAGGTGGAAGGCAGCCATCGGCAGGTCTATGGTGCCTGTGTGGGTGGCGGGATCTCCCTGGGGCTTGTAGTACTCTCTCGAGTGTCAGTGTATACAGTGGAGAGGAGAAGGGAGGGGCCTCTGACCCGGCAGGTATCAGTTTCACTTTCACTCTGCTTGAACACTGTTGCTGATGCCCAGGTCAGAGGCCCCTCACCTCTCCGCTGTATACATTCGGAGATAGAACTACTAGCCCAAGGGAGATCCCCCTGCCTGTGGACACCATAGAGCTGCTGATCGCCGCCTCCCACCTCCACCAGCCAGGTACAGAGGAACCTCTGCAAGGGGGGGAGTCAGCTGTTTGGGAACCCTGATGTAAGAGGTGGGGCTTTCTGCAGACACTAATGTAAGGAAGGGGCCCTCTGGGGAGACTGATGTAAGAGGGTGGCCTCTGGGGACACTAACGTAAGAGAGTGGCCTCTGGGGACACTAAAGTAAGAGGGAGGGCTCTCTGGGGACACTAATGTAAGGACGAGCTCTCTGGGGACACTGATGTAAGAGGGGGCCCTCTGGGGACACTAATGTAAGAGGGGGGCTCTCTGGGGACCCTGTGTAAGGAGGGGCTCTCTGGGGACACTAATGTAAGAGGGAAGGCTCTCTGGGGACACTAATGTAAGAGGGAAGGCTCTCTGGGGACACTAATGTAAGGGAGGGGGGGCTCTCTGGGGATCCTGTGTAAGGGGAGGCTCTCTTGGGACCCTGGTGTAAGGGGGGCTCTCTGGGGACCCTGGTGTAAGGGGGAGCTCTCTGGGGACTGTGTGGCAATGGAAAATGGTTTACATAGCTCACGGCATCATGGGTCAGGTAGAGGGCCCCTTAGCAGAATTTTGCTTAGGGCCCCAGGGAGGTCAGGATCGGCACTGGATATAAAGATCTATACAGAAGAATCGGGACCTCCTTCCTCCTGCTGGTGACCCCTCTGGTGATATATAGATCTATATAGATGAATCAGGACCTCCTTCCTCCTGCTGTTCTACAGTATATAGAGGAATCAGGAATCATAGGATTCTTGGGCTTTTGAGCAATGTTTTCCTGCGATGTTTGACAAATGGTCGTTCAAATCTAGTACATTATACCAGCAGTGTACATACTGAAGGGTGTGAAGCACAGGCTCTTTAAAACATTGAAGACTTGCTGTCACATTTGTCACAAGATGAGAGTTTACACACAGCATGGTTAATGGACTTATGAGTATTTTATTATATACTAGATTAATTTTGCACAATTTATATATTTTTTCACTGTATTGTTTGTTGGGTGAACTATTGATGTATTGATTCGATGCACCTTTATTGATTTGCACAGCATTTTTTTAATGATTTTTTAAAGATTTTTTTTACTGTATTAATGTTTTGATTTAACTGTGGTTATATGCACTATGATCTGAATTATTCGTTTTTATATATATTTAATTTTGACTAGTGCTGTATGTTGTATATAAAGTTTTTTTTTTTTTTTTTTATATCATTAAGATATTTATAAAGCAGCTTGGGTTAAGAGGGTTTAGGGAGAGAGCAGAAATTTTTGTATTTGCTAGTGAGAATCTAGCCTATCAGTTTTTGTAAAATTATTTAATTACCTGTTGATCCTGTCAGCAGATCCTTTATTTTCATGCTTTCTTTAACATACCAGCAAAAGAGACTGTTCCTTGAGTTGGAAAAAACCATAATACACTGTCATGAGTGTTTACAATGGTCACCTTCTTTTTTTTTTGTTTCTTAAATTTAAAACTTGTGGACTGCCCACCTGCATTGTACTGCGAACAGGCAGCTAATACAGGCAAAGTGACGTACCCGTACATCGCTGCCTGATTCTGGGTTTAGGGCGCACACATGCGTGTGACACCACCTACTGCGATGGTACACAGCAGGAGCCTGTCAGCAAGTCCTGGCCAATAATTGAGAAGTCATTAAGAAACCGGTCTGTGAAAGACCTGGAAGAAGTCAGTTTTGTCTGGCGAAGGTGCTCTGGGTACAAAGGTGAGGACACATCACATTTTTGAGGGACTTCAGTTTCTGAAACCAACATGGAAGTGCAGAGGCAGGCCCGCATGGCCCTGCTTCTGCCAACATCCCAGATAGTATATAGAAAAAGTATTAACCTCCAAAGGTACAATGGGATTTTAAAGGCAATTTGAACACCAAGTAAAATGTTTTTTTTTTTAAATATGTAAGTCATACAGTTATTTAAAGAAACAAGGACAACTGAAATAGCATTAAACTTAATAAAAGTGTGGTGACAATGTCTCTTCTTTATCCCGACACGTTTTAGGCAGATGTCAATCCTTTCTTCGGGGGCAGAGTGGGAGAGAGTCACATACTTTATGTTTCTTATGTGGTGATCAGTAAATCTTACAGCCATACACAGTCTAAAAACCAGGTTCACTACCGCCAAGTGGAGGGGGCAGTGATGTGCTCCCCCAAACAGGGCCCCAGGTGACCCACACAGAGGCTAACCTTTAGCAACTCCCAACCGCCAAGAAGAGTACTTGTAGGTCTGCTATATGGTTGTAGGACTTGCAGCATAGGACACCAGGGCAAAAGTGCTATACAAAAGTCTGTTCACACTGTGCGGTGACTGCAATTTTTCTACACCTGATCAACACCAGTCCCTGCAAAGGCATATAGAGTGGATATTTTGTAATGCTTGTATAAACATATGCTAATCAGTCCACTGTAAGGCTGGCATGACAAATCCCCCCCCCCCCCGCCGCCATCTTTGAAAATTCAGCACTTCCACAGATGTGGCCTAGAATAAACACTGTCCTATTACTGCACCTGCTTCTTCGATTCCTTGTGGACTATTTGGTTTCTTATCTGGATCCACTGCCTTGTCACCCCCCGTCCACCTGTGATCCTCATTAGCACCAACTTTTGGGATTGTGAGTACGTGAGGCATTGGATCACTGTGGGTCTATTGTTTCTCTGTTATGCGATGCAACATGTCTTCATGAAGACGTACAGAGGACAGTCCCGCTTCAATGGGTGACCTCAGCCTATCTATTTTGCTGCTAGCAGAGACTTTTCCCAAAAGGGCCTGATGTCTGCAACCTTCCTAGGACCCCTATTACTATGGTGTTATCCTCCATGGAGTCATATACAGCTATGCAGCTTGCGGCTGAAGACTTGTATACATCTACAATACCTTTAATATCCACTATAAATTTTTTAGCAGTCTGTGGACAGTTAAACAAAAACCTAGTAAAGGTTGTAAGCACACTCTAGTGCATTGTAGCACTAATCCGGCTACTGTACCTCCACCCATATGTGGATTAGTCTATGCGATTCAGATTAAGAACTTTCAAAGCCTTCTCCTGAAGGCCCTATTTTTCAGCAAGTCCCATATGACACAGCTCTACAAGAAACTATTGATCTCCTGATAGATACAGTGCATTCTACCATGCAATTAGGGGATAAGACTGCGGTTTTAGCCATTGGTTCTTATAGGGCTATGGCTACAAAGACCTTTCCATTACATTCTGTTTTCCTTCATGAGGACTGGAAAAAGCCTTTGGAATCCTGGCTCCCTGCTGACAATATGGAAGAAAATTTTCCCTTTCCAAAGGAATTTGTTGACAAATGGCCCCCGCCCACTGCAGAAGCTCCAGTCATCTGCCTTAACAAATATAAAACCAAACAGGTTCATGAAGTTCTTACCTTTAATAATGTCACTGACTTTCATTTGGACTCTATTCTAGGGTGTCATTTTGAGTTATCTGGTATAACTGTCTGTGCCTTATTGGCGGTGACTCAGTTGTGTGCCTTCATGTCAGTGTGAATTCACACTTCAAAAAGAGACAACACCAACTTGATGGCAGACTCTCAAAACCTGGAGTTTTTGGAACAAAAGTCTAAATCTTACATTTCAGCTTTGATGGCTTTTAACAAGCAAATAAGCTTGTCTCTGGCATGGGCCTCAATCAGTTCACATTTGTGGAGCACAGTGGTTTTGTACCTGGATCACTGATAATACCCTTAGCCCAGGTTCACACTGACTGCGGGAATGAAATTGTGCGAGTTCAGCTGAACTCGCACGATTTCATTCCCGCATGTCAGTCCCGACTTCGGGGTTGAATTCACAGACATCTGTGCGTGTTTCTGCACAGATGGCAATGGAAATCGCACCCCGAAATCGCCAAAAGTAGTAGAGAAACTACTTTTGGGAATCGGTGTGGCGCCGCAAATGCGGCTTCGCACCGTTTAGGACGCTGTCATTGCCGGCATGTCAAATTGCATGCCAAATCGCATCAATGTGAACCAGGGCTTAAGAAGCTTTTAATTTACTTTCCTTTTAGGGAGAAATTCCTTTGTGGTTCTGTCCTTGACCAAGTCATTCCAGATACCGCTGGTGGTTGGAGGATACAACTTCCTCATTGTAGGTTTCCTGTTTAGCTTTATTCTAAAATTTAGATCAAGAGTCTTTCTTTCACTTCCTGTTCTGGTATTCTTGCATATGATGTTTTTTTTTTTTTTTTTTTTTACAAAATTGACTGGGTATTTCTCTGTACCCTGACATGTAGGATTCCTACTATTAGCATCCTTCCTTGAATCTGTTATTCCACCTACTACCACTCTGTTCTCTGTTATAAAGTTTTCTTTCCATTATTGGATTGTACTCCTTAACCTGTTTAACCTTCTTCAAGCCCCATCTCTCTCTGTGGAAATGGCGTTCCTTCCTTCTTTGGTAGGAAACCCAATCTTCTACTCACTCTCTGTGTGACACCATAATCTTCCATGTACTATGGTAATCTTAGACATTTGTGTCCTTCTTGGTGCCTCCTATTCTCCCCCCCCCCCCCCCCCCCAGTGAAAAGCCTCAGAATTTTTGTTGGGTTTATCAAATTTGTTGGGTTTACCAGATTCTTTCATGACATTCTTATTCTGGAATCCAAAATTGCATTATATACCTGTTAACACAATTGTACACTGAGTCCTTCAGCTTAGAATTTTTACCTTTTGCTCCCAAAGGAAACATCCATCACTGATTCTCCAGCACCTCCTTGGAGGGTCAGGAGACAAAACTCACTATTATCTGCATGTATTCTTACCATTAGTAGGATATTGTAAGTTCACATGTCTTTGTAGAACCTTCTTACTGGGAAATAATTCCTCTTTAGGCTTCCTTTCACACTTTTTTTTCCCCGGTGCTCCCAATGGGATTCCTAACCCTCATTCCTCTATGGTGGATTCTGTCCCTTACAGGACAAAATTTACTGATTCCTCATACTTTTTATACGCGGCCAGGCATGTTTTAATGTCACTATTGCATCCCTGTAATCAATTTTTATGTGAAGCATCAGGATTCCCTCTCATCACGCTTTCTTTAGTTTCATGCTCAGAGAGCTCTCATATACAGCTCTGCCTCCTTCGGAGATCAATTTCCTTTCTAGAAACTCCCGCTTTCTGAGAGGGTTAGGGTGCTCCACATAACATTACAGAAATACTTTGTCTGTCCTAGCTTTCTTCCCTAAAGTCAAGGGTTTGCATGACATGCTTGAACCTTTACCCCATTAATTTCATTAACCAGCTTAATTAAATGTTGGTCTAAGTTACTTTTATGTTGGTAAATTGAAATGTATCTATGGTCAAAAGGTAAAATCATATGTTCATTTCCACATTGAATTTCGATTATTTTGAGCTAACTCCTATGAATCTGAATGATGTTGAAGTTAGAACATTTACTTCCTTGAATGCAGTGATACATATTCACTATTCCTTGTGAATATGAACTGCTGTGTCACCCAATTCACAAACAACAAAATAGATTACAGGGCACACATACAACAATGACATTTAGATCATGCAAGGCTACTTAAAACACCTAAACATATTAAAAAATACGGGGGTTTGGTCACACTATATGGTCATATAGTGCTAAGCCCACTTACTGCATCAAAGTACCTCATTATCAGTGGGTCCTACACTACTAATAGAATGAAAGATCCTGCGTCTCAACCATGGGAGACAAACTCCTCTTTATGGAAAAATCTGAAAGGACTCCTCCTATACCACAGGTGGCCATAATAAGAGGTAATGTGGGGGGTGGGGGGTGGGGTGCTCCGGCCCAAAGAATCTGGTCAGGATCCTTACAATATACAAACAACATACTTGGGGGACACACCTTAAAATTCACAAAGCCTTATACCTAAACTTCAACTATAGTTTCTGGAGACACAGTCAGTACAGGAAACACACCAACTGTTACATCATCACTGCTTTCAGGCTTCAGGGTACCATGGGATATGTAGTCTTTGGAAAATGTAATTAAACCAAAGGGATGAGGAGAGAGGAGGTTGCAATGCATGCAGGGAACCCAGGGAGTTGTTGAAAGAGATGGCCAGCAGATAAGCAGCACTCACAACATGAAAGCTTTTGGATTCTCAAAGATAACTATTGTTTTTATTGCTCTCGCATTGCTGATATTATAAAACAGAAAGTGTATGCTGTGAATTTAGAATCTTCTTTAAAGCAGAACTTCACTCTCCAAATCAACATTGATTATTTGTAATCCTCGTTCTGCTAGTATTAGTAAATTCAGGATAAATTATATCATTTCTCCATTCAGGAGAAATGATATAGATAGGATAAGATAGGATATCATATCCCACTCAGAGCACTTAACATGCGGGTTCAGGTTTCCATCCTGGATTCACATTTATTTTTATGAGAGCTTATTTCACTTTATTTTAGTATTTTCATTTTTTAGATGGGGACAATGTTTCCATTTTTGTAGTGAGATGTGGTTTTTCATTGGTACCGCACAGCATCTCATAGTTCATGGTCATTGGGAGTGTGATAGAATTGAAAACGAGGCTTGGTTTCCCCGCTTCCTTTATTAGGGTGATTCGCAGCATTGCTTTCTGTGCCCCAGATGAAGACAGTTATGACGAAACGCATCGGAAGGGGTCATCTTTGACATCACCATGTTCTGACCGGAAGTGATCGGGAAGCCATTTTTATGTATCTGTCAGATTTTTGTTTGAAAAAGCGATTTCTTGTTCTATCTAATGTTAGTGTGAGGATTTTATAATAAAGTCAAGGATTTAATAGAGTACACTATGAGAGATCTTTTGTTTATACCCAACATATCGGTGTGGGTAGCTTCTTAGTGGAGGTGTGCTGCAGCTGCTGGGGATCATTTTCTTCACTTTAGGAGATTTCTGACCATATTACTTTCTTGCTGTATTTGACCTATCTGTTACGGGTGGTCAATTGTTTTTGGCAAGGCTTGCATGCAGCCACAGGGTGGTGTTATCTCACAATAGATGAAGTTGGGAGTTTGCTCTTTCATTTCCAATATGCTAAGGGATCACCAGCTGAAATGGATCCGTTTGAACTTTTAGGGGACCTTTTTGTGATTTTTCCCCTTTTCATTTTACTTTTCTGGATTTTCATTTATGCTGTGTACTGTATAACTTAAGGTAACATATTCTCATTTGCTATAAGATTGGATTTAACAGCGTGGCACAGTTTTCCTATCTGTTTGTTCACTATGTAAAATATTGCATGGTGTGCTGCAGCTGGGATGTCTTGGACTAATCATTTTTCACCTGAGCGTGTAATTTATTTGTATAATACCCTAAAATTCCTTTGCAATGTCCTTTTACATTTTGGTACACTCTTCTCTATTAAGCCTTCTTATAGGTGTTGCTTTAATAGGATTACCTGCCTGTTGGTTTTCTTATTGGTTTTGCACATTACTCAATTGGACTGCTTTTCAACCTCCCACATGTCCAAGACTTACTACAGTCCTGCATCCTTCAATGGACGATAAAGAAAATAAGATTTTTGTGCCTACTGTAAAATCCGTTTCTTGAAGTCCATTGAGGAACTACTGGCCCATGTCCTTCAATGGACTTCAAGGAATAGACCTTATGGTAAGTACATAACCCTAATGCCCCGTACACACGATCCGAAAATCGGACGACAGGTCGTATATTGAACCTGAAGAGTTTACTAAAGTTACGAAAATTCTCGTACGACAGAATAAAAAATCGGAAGTGATGTCATGTGTTGTAGTGTATTTGTATTGTATTTTCAGGCGACAACTGTACTGATTAAACGAAAATCGTATGTTCTGGTATCATACCAGAAAAATTTTCGTGCATGTCCAATAAAATAATATCGGATGAACTGTTGTGATCGGCTCTCAAAAGCTCTGTACTAACGATCTGATTATCGTACGAACGCGTCAAAAGCGGTATTTTTCCTCCGATTTTCGGATCGTGTGTACGGGCCATAAGGCTCGGTTCACACTAGCCGACTCCAAAGTTGCATGCTTTTCAGTGAAATTTTGGAGTCCAACTTTGATATGGCTTGGAGGTGACTTTGATAAGACTTCTACACTCTCTGACATTGAAGCTGTGTCAAAGTCAGATCAAAGTAGTGCCGGAACCTTTTCTGAAGTCACGTTGACTTCTGTAGTGTCAATTGGAACAGCTCTCATAGAGATACATGGCATTTCAACATTTCACATTTGCCCTGTGACGTTGGGTCTCAAAGTTGGATCCTACGTCACAGGAGTGTGAGCCAAGCCTTATTGTACTGTACTGTGCATCTGTTGCAGTAAAAATCAGTATCCTTTCCTGATAATTACAAGGAGACAATTTTAACTGTAAAAATCTTAAACATACAGATGTCTTGCAGAGTTTGGAAGTGGTTGCATTCTTTCCCTCTCTTCACATACAGGTGAACACATGCTTTGTAGAGAAATGCTTCTTGCACTTTGCTGGGCCATTTGATTTATAGACTTCCCCTGGCAAGAATATCTATAATGATCTTTTTCCTGGAGAGCATCCGATAATGTACTTCATGAAGTATGGAAAGGATAATTGTAGTAGCATCTTGCATTTTTCAATGATGGCCTTTGTTTATGCAGTAAGAACAAGGTGGAAAGCACTTCTTTTTTTGAAACTTCAGATATACAATATATATCTGATGCTGTCATAATCAGCATCCCTTTCTTCTTGTGCACTATTTCTTAAAAATGCCCCTAATGATCTTTATATTCAAATTAGCAAATTGATAGTGAATATACCTTATCATTTTACCATGGCTGTTTATTGAAGAGACTAAAGGTAACCAAAGGCGTGAGATGATCATCTTTAACTCCAGCCAGTTATGGTCAAATCAGGAAACAGTCATATGTCTTAAAGCTCACTATACACCAGTAGAAAATTTTGGATTTCCTAATGCCGCGTACACACGGTCGGACTTTTCGGCTACAAAAGTCCGATAGCCCGTCCAACAGAATTTCGACGGACTTTTGGCGGACTTGCGGCAGACTTTCTAACGAACGGACTTGCCTACATACGATCACACAAAAGTCCGACTGATTCGTATATAATGACGTACACCGGACTAAAATAAGGAAGTTGATAGCCAGTAGCCAATAGCTGCCCCAGTGTGGGTTTTTGGTCGGACTAGCATACAGACGAGCGGATTTCTGGGTCCGGCGGAGTTACGACGCAAAGATTTGAACAAGTTCCAAATCTAAAGTCCGTCAGATTTGTGGCTGGAAAAGTCAGTCGAAAGTCCGGGGAAGCCCACAAACGATCGGATTGTCAGCCGGCTTTGGTCCGTCGGCGTACGTCGGACTTTTGTAAACGAAAAGTCCGACCGTGTGTACGCAGCATAATGGTGGTTAAGAGTGATTCACACTGGCGTGAAACGACTGTCAAAACGACTGTCGATCCGACTTTGCCCTGTGACCTCGGTCCACCCGCCTTTAATGAACAGCATACGATTTTGATCCAACTTTGAGATAGTCCGACTTGTGCTTTGACCAATCAAAACAGTCCTAGAGTGACATAAATACCTTTTTCTGCTTCTGTAATCCACGTCAAATGTTACAAATCAGATCAGTTAAGATGGTGATCCAACTTGGGTACGACTTCAATGATATTCAATGGGCTGAAATATGACCAAAGTCGGACCAAAGTAGTGCAGGAACTTTTTCCAAAGTTGGACCGACCCAAGCCAGACCAGTTAAGACGGCTCATAGGGAATCGTTGATTTATACATGTCATGCGACATGTGTGTAGCACGGCCCCCTAGGGGAATGCTCGGATTTACCTGCTCATCTGCACCGCCATGACCTGATGAACATTCCAACCCACCTGACACTCTGGGTTCAGACATCTTTGCACCACCTTAACGTAATAAGTCAGACAACTCTGTGCACTTATGTTCTGATAATGTTTACTAGAACAGTTCAAAGAAGATATTGTAACAAAGAGGAGGTAATAGATCTGCTGAGTTTTGGGCAACAGCGCCAACTCCGCAAAGGAATACCTCTGAATAACACAAGCCAAGATATTTATAGGTGAACAGTCAATTATATACACACATGTACAATGAGAGGATACTTGCACCTGAAAGGATAAACAAAGACTAAGTGGTTATACTGACAGATTTCTAAAAGGGAAAACCTCAGCCAGCCTATAAACCTTTAACCCTAACGAGAGGTCAGACTTAATGGCAATGGTATGAAGGCCCTTGTAGCAATAATGACAGCAATGTCGCCGTTGCAGATCTGATGGTCTTCACCGGCAGTAGGAGCTAATTAACTTTATCCAATAAAGGGTAGTAGCAAGCAAAAAGGTTTCTTGGCATGGTAGAAGCTAAAGGTGTCTATGCACAGTGTTCAAGAGTGACGTCACATACCACATGAAGGGTTCCTGTGTGGCTCCGAAACGTCGCTTCTATTTATTTTTTTGATACTATGTGATTAAAATTTTGGACCCAATTTTGGAGATCCTGGTGTTCTGGTGACACTTCCTTCTCATGATTGGGAGTCTGTCCCTTTGGCTTCTGATCAGATGCCTCTATCCAGCTGTTGGTCAGCGTGCTGGGAGCATGTAAAGAACACACTCTTAGCACACAACCTCCTGCCACCATGGAAGCATAAGTATGGCAGCTGGATGATGCCTTGCTATCGCATACTACCATGTATACGCATTACGTGGTAGAGCACATGTGTCAAACATGTGGCCCACCAGGCTAATTAATTTAGTCTGCGCACCTCTCTTGCAGCATCCCCCTGCCCCCTCCCCCCCACCGTTTCTCAGCAGACGGCAGCAGAGAGAAGGACAGAACTCCTCTGCCAGATCTTGCGCTTCTCTGTGCAGCCCTGGATGTGCTTGTCTCGGCCCCCCTCCCTTCTGTCTCAGCAGTTAGGAGCAGAGAGGAAGCCAGAACTCCTCCTAAAAATCCGGAGCCTCTCTGTGCAGCTGCAGCACCCCCTCGTCTCCTCCTCCCCTGGTCTCAGCATTCAGCAGGCTCTGGCAACTGGCTCCAATCCTCCTCTGGTCCTCCTCCAGACCCTGCACTTTCTGCTTCCCAACTCCACCCCCAGCTTCTTCCTGGCAACAGCACAAAGTAAGGGAGGTGCACTGTGATGTAAGGGTAGGGTGGGGGACTCTTGACTTCTGATGGTGGCGGAGGGCACTTGACAACATCTGATGTAAGGGGGGTGATGTACACTTGACTTCTGATGGTGGAGGAGGGCACTTGACAACATGTGATGTAAGGGGGGTGGGGTGGGGATGCTCTGGATATCTAGTCTTACAGATACAATCGGCCCTTTGAGGGCAACCACAACGCTGATGCAGCCTGCAATGAAATTGAGTTTGACACCCCTGTGGTAGAGGTTAAGACACTGTTCAATCTGTGCAGAATGCCCTTGCCAATCTGATGTCAAGAGTAAACTAGATAGATTTTCCAAGTTGATTGCTAATTTGCTACATTTTTTTTTAAGCTGAAGCCATGGATATTTGCTTAGAACTATAAACATGCACACATAGCTAAAATGATTGTGCATGTTAATGCCATGAGTATTATCGACAGTAGTATTGTGTCAAGTGCAATCTTACAGTATATCTATGGAGGCTTCAGTAACAATACACTGGACCCAAAGCCGGAAACTTTTGCCGTCTTTTCTGTTATCTGTTATTCTCCGAACAATGTGAGTAATGGAACTGCAATGAAGATATACATATGTTTTTTTTCTCCACACAGTTCAAACAGGTCATTTTAATCTACAAAATTGCTACAGTGCGATCCTATCCAGAATTTATTATGCAACTGACATTTTTCTAAGAGAATCTGCATTGCAGAATGTCCTGGGCTCTACGCGAACATTCTGACCAATAATTCACCGGCGCAGTCGGCGAAACAAAGGGATGTTTATGGAATAATTAATCTGGGGGCCACAATGATAATATTTAAAATAAAATTGCAATTATTACCAAAAAAAAAACAGAACAATGAGAACTGTAACTATGGAACTCCCAGATGACTAATATAATATACAGTTATATTGAAAAGCCTAACAATTCCAGAATGACTGTTGTAATTTCATAATGGATTATTAACAAAAGATAATGAGGAACATTTATCAAAGAGGGAATTAGCCAGTTTGACTACATTTACGCTATGTCATCAGCGGATTTTCGCCTATTTACGAAGATTTACTTTGCTAGTTTTATGCTTCAGAACATTTTGGCAAGTCAAATCTGACAAAGTCCACCAACCCCTTTGGGATGTTTCTGCTTGTTTTAAACATTGTGTGAAGTTAACCGATGTTATGTTCTTTGTAGCAATGGTGGTATTATCAGTCACGCTTTTTGTCTTGTCTTGTGATAGACCTATTTTACATACACTATATTACCAAAAGTATTGGGGCGCCTGCACTTTAACCACTTCAGCCCCGGACCATTTGGCTGGTCAAAGACCAGAGCACTTTTTGCGGTTCGGCACTGCGTCGCTTTAACTGACAGTTGCGCGGTCGTGCGACGTTGCTCCCAACCAAAATTGAGATCCTTTTTTTCCCACAAATAGAGCTTTCTTTTGGTCATATTTGATCACCTCTGCGGTTTTTATTTTTTGTGCTATAAAAAAAAAAAAAAGAGTGACAATTTTGAAAAAAAGAGGGGCATTTGGGACTTTAAATGGGGCCATGGCTGGGGAGAGCCATGTACCTCCAATCCCTGTCAATTGTGACGAAAAACAAGCACCGGTGCAACAAGGGGTAGCAAAATGTGGGAGGTAAAAATTGTTTAACCACTTGACATCCGCACTATGGCCGAATGATGGCCACAGCGTGGACCTGAATTCCCAGGAGGCCGTCATATGACGGCCTCCCCTGTGCTCGCGCCGAGCGCCCTGTGATCACTGAGTCACTGAGACTTGGGTGATCACCGATCCAAGTAAGGAGCCGGTCCCAGCCCCTTACCATGTAATCAGCTGTCAGTCAATGACAGCTGATCACATGATGTAGACAAAAGATCGGTAATCTGCTATTTTTTCTACTCACGCTGGCAGCGTGAGTAGAAAAAAAAGCCGATCACTGGCTCGGATGCGAGGGACATCGGTCCCGAACTTGAAGAGGCACGTCTGCCTCATGTGTGCCCACATAACAGCGCCCACAATGCCACCTAACAATGCCCACAGTGCCACCTATCAGTGCCCACAGTGCCACCTATCAGTACCCACAAGTGCCACCTATCAATGCCCACAAGTGCCACCTATCAGTGCCTACAAGTGCCAGCTATCAGTGCCCACCAGTAGTGCCAATCAGTGCCACCTAGCAGTGCTGCCTATCAGTGTAACTGATAGTGCCCATTATTGCCACCCATCAGTGCCCATCACTGCCACCCATCAGTGCCCATCACTGCCGCCTATCGGTGCCCATCAGTGCCGCCTCATCAGCGTACATCAATGAAGGAGAAAAATTATCTGTTTTAAATTTTTTATAACAAAATATTTTTAAAAAATTATTTTTTTTTTTTAATTCAGTTTTTTTACATTTTTTTAACAAAAAATAAAAACCGCAGAGGTGATCAAATACCACCAAAAGAAAGCTCTATTTGTGGGGAAAAAGTGATAAAAATTTCATTTGGGTACAGTGTTGTGTAACCGCTCAATTGTCATTCAAAGTGCGTCAGCGCTGAAAGCTGAAAATTGGTCTGGATAGGAGGGGGGTTTAAGTGCCCAGTAAGCAAGTGGTTAATATTGCATGGAAACATGTTTGATATACATAAAATTGCACATAAATAGAGATGCACCCGTTGTCCAGGCGCCAATTTCTACACCGGCAAAAACTGATAATAACATGTTTTACAATCATGTATATTAATGGTAAAATTAAGGGGTCCACCAACGTTCATAAGGGGTATAAATGTTTGAAAAAATAACAACTGCACGATCAATAGTTCTTAGAATCCTTATCAAGATAAAAAATAATATCAACACATATCATGATCGGTGTATAAATAATTCACAATACCTAATGGCTTGACGCGTTTCGCGGCTTCAAACTGCTCTTCATTATCTGCAATACAAAATGATTTGCGTAGGTATTCTATATCAAGGTTGGGGGAATATAGGTAAGAATCCCCCCAGAAAACCCAAATAGGGCAAGCAAACTTACGGATGTATATGCACCGGATAGCATGATGTCCAGGCCAGCCGAAAGCATCGGTAACGGGAGCCGAGAGGGTGCGTCCAAGGGCGGCACCCACCACAGGCAGCGGTCCCGGCAGACCAGGGCTCCCTGGGCTCACCTGGAGTGAATGTAATAAATGTGATAAGTAAGTGAACTCAAACAATGTGGGGCAATGTGAAAAAAGACCAAATGTAAAAATAAAGTGATGAATTGAATATTATGTGAAAACATAAGTGTGAAGTTGAGGGTAGACTGGTGGGGAAAGTGATGAGTGATAGAATGAGAAGAAGGATGGTGGTCAACCGGGAGTGAAGGTGGGAGATCATGGTAGAGGATCATCACCGAAACACCCGATATATAGGGAGGAAAGATGGAGTGACAAAAAAGGATGTGAAGTGTACCTGGATGGGGGGGGAAAGAGAGGACCAGTCCAACCAGGGTTGTAAAGCCAATCTAGCAGAGAGCCTAATGAGTCCCGGAACACCTATATTCCCCCAACCTTGATATAGAATACCTACGCAAATCATTTTGTATTGCAGATAATTCACATGTCTGCTCCTGAAGAGCAATTTGAAGTCATGAAACGCGTTGAGCCTGTGACTGATTGTGACTGAGACATTATGGCGGACAGATTGGACACTTTTGGTGCTATTTTGGGACCATTCACATCTATACAGCGATCAGTGACAAAAAAGAATGTTTGTCCATTCTTCCAGAAGAGCATTTGTAAGGTCAGGCACTGATGTTGGACAGTATAGAAGCAAAATACTCTTGCGCACAGGTGTATTGGCTAAATGATCCCAAGGGTTCAAGAAGGACTATGGGTTTCAGCCTTGCTGCTCTTCAGGATGGGATTATCCTAGTAGTAATGATAAAAAAGAGAGAGAGAGCGCACCATCCTAGTGCATTATCCTTGATAAATTTACTAGTTAAAACCAAGATTAAAATCTACTCACAAAGGTAGGAGAAAAAATTGCATTGTATACAGGCACAGAAGCGGTTGGTCCAATGGTAACAGTTTTTCCAGGTCCTAGGAAAAGGACGTATGGACTGCTGCTGGCTAACGCGTTTCGAAGGTGTCCCTTCTTCATCAGAGCCTTAGTGGTGCTAGTCTCTTACTAGTCTTTATACATGTGTCCATCTGAGAAGCACTCTTTAGATTGGTGCTGAAACCCCTCCCTTAATTGGCGGTCCTACGAAAAGGATGGGCCTTGGCTTCATTATTGTAAGACAATAGTGTATTTATATTTTAATTTTATTTTCATTTAAGTTTAAATTTTAATTTTAATTTTAGTTTTGATTTTAATCAGCAGCCATACATGCATTTAGAAGTGTACGCATCCAATGGCAGGCAGGCCGAGATTGTCCCGCAGATGTCACTATGCAGGTGAGCCAGGGCACCCCTCTCTTTTAAATTACAGGCATCAGAGGACAAAGATCAGAGATCTATAATCTAAAATCAAACCACATACCTTGTAGTACACAGGGTAAATGGCGGCTCTTTAGTTCAAGCAGGGTGCCCCTGTGGGAACTGTGGCTGTTCCGCTGTCCATTACTGGCAGTTTCTGGCCGGTTACATGTGCAAATGCTCCGTAATGCCGCGTGGAACGCACGCCGCTCCATCGCTTCCGGGTTGCGGTCCACGGGGCGGAAGTGTGGTCATGACGTCATTTCCCGTTGGACAAGAAGGCCTGGCTTGCAGTATCCATTCTAATTCATCCCAAATTGTTCAGTCCCTTACCTCACAAATGCGCTTCTTGAAGAATGGTCAAACATTCCCATAGACACACTCCTAAACCTTGTGGAAAGCATTCCCAGAAGAGTTGAAGCTGTTATAGCTGCAAAAGGTGGGCCAACTCAATATTGAACCCTACGGACTAAGACTGGGATGCCATTAAAGTTCATGTGTGTGTAAAGGCTGGCGTCCCAATACTTTTGGTAATATAGTGTATTCAGAAGCAGCCTGGATTGTTTTTCATCACAGTGATGTGTCTTTTCAGGTGTGGAGTCTTTCTGTTGTAGTTCTACCCCTGCAGGAGCTGCGGACAATTGTGGTTTCTCTGCTCTGTTTAGCCCTAGGCAAGGCCTCACCCCGACTGGCACCAGAATGTCTTGTCTTAGAACTCCCAGCGGACATACAAATATTGAGCACACTGCCTTTTTAAGAAAATAAGATGACTGTATTGGCAGATTAAGATTACAATATAACAAAACAGATTGGTACGTTAGCGTCAATGCACATAAACACTCCAAAAGAAAAACAATGCAATAAACAGAGGCACCTCTTAGGGTCAAACTCAGCATATACTGCAGTACTAAGAGCGTAAACAATAGCTCTCCGAATGAGAGGTTTTGCCTCAAGTGAGGGATTATAAAGAGATAAAACGGGCTATATCACTTGAGGGCACTCAGACCACGGGTCTAGACATGCCCCGTACACACGATCAGATTGTTGGCCAACAAAACCGTGGACTTTTGTCCGAAGGGTGTTGGCTCAAACTTGTCTTGCATACACACGGCCACACAAATGTTGGCAAACAATTACGAATGTAGTGACGTACTACGTGGTTTTTCAGCTCTTTAGCGCCACCCTTTGGGCTCCTTCTGCTAATTTCGTGTTAGCAGAAGTTTGGTGAGTGTTGATTCACACTTTTCATTTATCGCTTTTCATTTCGTGCTTTTCAGTTAGTTTCTGAACGTCCGCTCGTCAACCAGACATGTTGCGGAATCGGAGGAGATAACGTGTTATTTATTATTGGCCTTGGAGTTATTGCTTTGACATTATTTTTTTTGGTTGAATAATAATGTTTTTATTTGGTGTATTTTCTATATTTTTGGATGCATAGAATGCACTTTTTGGTTAAGTTCTATTGGCAGATAGCATGTCTATTTTTTTTTTAATTCACAATAAAAAATTTGTGGAGAACAATACTTGGCTATGTGTTTTACTTCAAATGACAGTTTGGGAGTAGGCAGTTACATTAAAAAAAAAAAAAACAATGCAAAATTGACAAGGGGCACCAACTTAGTTGTATCTTTGTTCTTAAAAACCACGGGATAATGGTGTTGTGGTAATGTTTTTTGTAAAAAAATAAAAAAACCATAATATTATTCTTGATATCACTAAAAAAAAAAAGCCTTTGAAAATTCGTTTGCAATAACTCCATCAGTATCACCAGCAAAGCAGCTTCATTATTATCCCATTAAAGAAGAAGAGAATTGTGCGCTGCATTTGGAGATTTCATAATCTGCCACGTCACGAATGTTAATTCTCCATTATGAATGCTAGTTTACAAGACCGACCGCTTCTGCTTTCGAGCATGCGTGTTTGTACTTTGGACTTTTGTCTGACGGACTTGTGTACACACGCTCGGAAAGTCTGACAACACACATTTGTTGGTGGAAAATTTGAGAAGATGCTAGCCAACATTTGTTGGCGGAAAGTCTGACAACAATTGTCCGATGGAGCGTACACACGGTCGGATTGTCCGCCAACAACCTCCAACATTTCCCGTCGGAAAGTCCGATCGTGTGTACGAGGCATAAGGCTTTGAAAATTTGACAAATCCGGTGACGTCAGACGCCGCTGCGGTCCACATGCGTTCCACCCCCTCTTCCTGTTCCAGCCTAATACACCTAGCTGATGATCAGGAAGATTGTCAGCTAGACGACAAGGAGATAAGGCTATGGAACCACCACTGCAACCCAGCCAGCACAGAGACTCACCCCACAGGACTCCACGATGTGCTTCACTTCACTTACCTAGATGTAAGTGCTTTTATATCTTGTTTAATTGTTTAATCAAATGTCATACAGTTTAGTTCAGCGGCGCTTCTATCTTTGTTTTACATGTTCCTGGGGTTTTGCTTCTGCTTCCCCCAAGAGGCTTGCCCTAAGTACAGAACTGTCCCTCATTATCATCATTGGACCATCATCCGTTGCCTGTACATAGACTTATTCTCCCTACCTACATCATCCACAGGCCCTACTGACCGCTGATTGAGTGTTTCTACTCCCTCATCCACTGTCAGATTAAGCATTATTGTTTAACAGCTTGCGCCAGCATCACCCTATTGTTTGCCCAAAGCATCACACTGCCTCTGCCAGCTTGCCTTCTACCCATACTGCATCCTGGGGTAAGTGGCACACCTACACCCGCCCATCCACATGATGTAAAAGAAAATGTGATTCGTCAGACCAGGCCACCTTCTCCAATTGCTCCATGGTCCAGGTCTGATGCTCACGTGCCCATTGTAGGTGGTTTTGGCTATGGACATGGGTCAGCATGGGCACACTGACCAGTCTGTGGCTATTCAGCCCCATTCACAACAAACTGCCATGCCCATTTTTTCTGTTTTCAACACATCAACTGCAGGATCAACATGTTCACTTGCTGCCTATAATATGCCACCCACTTTCAGATGTCAATGTAACAAGATAATCAATGTTTTTTTACTTGTCAGTGATCATGAAGTTATGGCTATAGGTAAACGATCACCTTGTAAAACAATCCATTCAGTTTAAAATAGAAAGGAAAGGCAAAACATTTGTGTATAGATATAAAAAAAAAAAAAAATTATAAATACTTTTTCTGGTTTTTGACATTTCTTCTGTTCTCAGTTGTATAAGAGCTGGGGGAGGAGGAACAACAGTACACTGATCTTCCCAGTGAAAGGCTGTGCAGTCTGATCATTGGAGGGGAGCAAACTAATGCCCCGTACACACGATCGGAATTTCCGTCAGAAAAAAACTTGGATGGTTTTTCCAACGGAATTCCGCTCAAGCTTGCCTTGCAAAGTTCTCTGAACTTTCGACCGTCAAGAACGCGGTGACGTACAACACTACGACGAGCCAAGAAAATGAAGTTGAATGCTTCCCGAGCATGCGTCCAATTGTTTCCGAGCATGTGTGATTTTTTGCGTGTCCGAATTACATGCAGACGATCGCATTTTTGGATAGGAACTTTTCCCGACCGAAAAATAGAGAACCTGCTCCCAATCTTTTGCTGGCTGGAATTCCGCCAGCAAAAGACCGATGGAGCATACACATGGTCGCATTTTCCGACAAAAAGCTCTCATCTGAGTTTTGCTGGCGGCATTTCCGATCGTGTGTACGCGGTATAAGTTCCCAGCACAGCTAGAAAACTGACCACACTGTGCTATCCTGCTTCAATGCGGTCAGTTTTTAATAGGAAAGCAGAGGGACTGGCAGGGACACCAGGGATTTCACACAAAAGATGCAATACAAAGAGAACAAGAGACTTTCTCATACAAGTACAGGGTACAACAGGCACATTTCAGGAATATGAAATGTTGGGTTTACATACTCAACCCCACTGGCTGATGAACATATAATGCATATATAAATATACTTACAAATATGCAATATACTTAAAAATATAAATACATTTGGTTTTATATTAACCTTTCATTGATTTCATAAGCAAAAAGAAACCTAATAATATGTTTGGGAATTCTGTCAAAGTAGAAGGTGTGGACAACATTTTTAAGACTGTTCGGGTGAAATTAGTTGTCTCCATGATGACAACATTGAATGCCCTAACAAGTGATTCTTTTTAGAGTTTCATCCAAATGTTTGACTGGAAATCTGATCCTGTGTACATGGTTCTCCTAGGAGTAGGCATTCAGGTCTGGCCTCATCATTTACAGTCATTCACAACTCATGTCCTCATTGCAGCCACACTAGCTGTTGCAAGACAATGGAAAACCACTCAACCACATCATCTACAAGATGGTATTCATATTCTCAATGACCATGTCCTGCTGGAGTTCTCTTATGCTAAAGCCCATCTCACAGCTTCTAAATGTCATGACCAATGGGCCTTATGGCTGGCAGACTACTGGAGCGTTCCAGTCTCCTAACTTCAGCTCACCTTTAGCTTCTGTTTGCATCTCCTTCCTTAGGACCTTAAGCCCCATTACGACTAAAATATATTCTCTAAATATATCAGTGTTGCCAATCCGTGCCGCCCATCAGACCTGCTTATTAGTGCCCATCAGTGCAGCCTATCAGTGCTAGACATAACTATAGCATGGTATGGCACATATATAGAGCACCCCGGATAGCAAATCTTAAAAAGAAGGTTCCCCGTGGGGTTTTTTAGCAGCAATTGAGAGTCACAAAAGGGGTTAGTAAAAAATAGATATTTTTTATTATCAAAAAAACAATAGGACAATACTATACAATCAGTGCTAGACATGTGCAATTTCTTTCATTCCGAGTTAGTTTAACAAATTTTCGCCAAATTCGTTAATTTGGAAATATCTGAAGTAAAGAAAACACATTTAACGAGTTTTTCCAAATATTCATAAGTTCGAATATTCGAAAATCTATAAATTCGAAAATTTGTAAATTTGTAAATTCTAAAAATTTGTAAATTTGTACAATCGAAAATTCGTAAATGTGTAAATTCGAAAACCCGAAAATTTGAAAATCTGAAATAATATCTAACTACTAATAACGTAACTATTACCAACTATTAAATTATGGGTATTGGAATTTCCTTTCAAATTTGGCTGTTAGTGAACGTAACGAATACTGAATCTAAATGAATGGAACGTAACAAATTAATAATAATAAATAACAATAATAATAATAAAAACTTTTTATTATTTTTATTATTTATTATTATTTGTTCCGTTCCATTTGTTTGGATGAGGCATTCATTATTTCAGATAATTCATAACTTCGGATAAATTCGTATTCGTTACGTTCACTAACAGCCAAATTTGAAAGGAAATTCCAATACCTATAATTTAATAGTTAGTTATTATTAGTTAGTTAGTTATTCTTTCTTATTTTCAGATTTTTGGATTCACGACTTTTCTAATTTACAAATCTACAAATTTTCAAATTTACAAATTTACAAATTTTCGAAATTACGAACTGGGATCATAACGAATGACCCGAAAAACGGAGAAAAACAAAAAATTTATGAAATGAAAACGAACAAATTTTTTGGTTGTGCACATGTCTAATCAGTGCCCATCAGTGCAGCCTATCAGTGCCCATCAGTGCAGCCTCATCAGTGCACATCAGTGCCTATCAGTTAAGGAGAAAAAATACCTGTTGCAAAATTTTATAACAGAAACCATGAAAACTTTTTTTTTTCAAAATGTTTAGTTATTTTTTAGTTTGTTTAGCAAAAAATAAAAGACCCAGTGGTGAATAAATATCACCAAAAGAAAACTCTATTTGTGTTAAAAAAATTATAAAAATTTTAATTGGGTAGCGTGTAGCATGACCGCGCAATTGTTATTTAAAGTGTGACAGCGCTGAAAGCTGAGAATTGGCCTGGGCAAGAAGG
Source organism: Aquarana catesbeiana (assembly GCF_042186555.1). NCBI lineage: Eukaryota > Metazoa > Chordata > Amphibia > Anura > Ranidae > Aquarana > Aquarana catesbeiana. Next base: position 236,268,259 of record NC_133333.1, read on the forward strand.
GGGTAAAAGTGCCCAGTAGGCAAGTGGTTAAAAAAAATAGACCTGAACAGAAATGGATGTAAATGGATGGTTATCTGTATACATTAGTAAACCCATAGAGATGCATTGCTATCCGCTTTTCATACAAAAATAGACAGATGAAAAACCGACAAAGGGGACGCTCTTGTGAAAGGGGCTCTAAGCTTGAGAACATGCTTTGAATTTTAGTTGTAATTGTGCATAGAATTAAGTATGACAGTATGTTAGCAAAAATGATAATACACAAATTTTGATGCTACAATTTATTTGAAATATATCCAAAATGATAGGCTTTTGCCTTGTTCCCTGAAAAAAAAAGGAAAATGATAAATTCTGCCGTCGGCATGAAGAGGGAAGATGATAGCGACAATTACAAATGTAAATAATGTCTGTATATTTTATCAGATTCTTCTACTGCTCCTCCTTTACAGAACAATTTTTAATTTAATCTTCCTTCCACAGGATCCCGCTGTGCTTTTTGCTGTTACTACAGCTCACTGTACTCCTCCCTCCTGCAATACACGGTATGATCATCACTCTAGTTGGACTAATTTCATTTATGATCAATATCATTTGTACAGCCCAACTCCAGGCAAAAAGCTAAAGCTGGAATACATATATGTGAACTGACTTTTCTCTGATCCAAGCATCACTGAACCACTGCAGTGCAGTAAAGAAGACTATATTATGGGGGGAGGCAACCTCGGCACTCCATCTGTGGTGAAAATATAAATCCCATCATGTCTATGGGAGTCATGACTGGGGCTGTCAGAGTCTTACAATGGGAGTACCAAGGTTGCCTACCCCGGCTCTATTATTTCCTAGTTTAGCTTTACAGCTCACTGTATCTTTCCTTCTCATAGTAAAGCAGCTTTCACGAGAGCCACGTACCTGAGGTGAGACCGAAGAAGTGAGGAGGCCTCCCTTGCACCTCGGATCCTTGAAGCTTCTGGAGATGGAGACAGAGACCCGGTGGACCCCAAGTGGCACGGGTGCCAAAGGTGCGGCGCACCGTGCAAGCCTTAGTCTGAGATCCGACCCGAGATCCAGTCCAGTTTGGCAACAAAGTATAAAAGGGTTAAACAGAAGAAGAATGGTCGAACTCCAAGCCGGGGTCGGTTCCAATCTGGCAGCTGAGTACAAAAGGGGCAAAGAAGTAGAATGGTAAGGTACAAATCCGAGGTCAATGGCAAGCAGCAAACAAGAGTAGTCAAACAGGTTTCCAGGTCACAAGTTCAGACAGATCACACACTAGCACAGGAACAAGGAGGGACTGAAGATAATCCAGCAATTTGGCAGTGTCTGGGCTTATATAGGGAAGTTTGAGGTCATTTCCTGTGCGCCTGCTGGGCATTTTCCCGCCTTTTTCCATCAGGTTGAGGTAATTTCCCATGCGCCTCCTGTGCACTTTCCCGCCTTTTTCCATCAGGTTGAGGTCACTTCCTGTGCGCCTCCTGGGCATTTTCCTGCATTTTTCCATCAGGTCTTCTGCGCAGGTGCAGGTTGGCGCAGTAAGGCGTCTTTGGCACATGCTAAGTTGGCACAGATTTCCTCTTGCGGCAACGTGCCATTGGTGCATGCGTAGTAAGCCCTGGACTCTTACAGCAGCATTATGATGATTCAGATTTTTTTTTTCCAACCTCGAAGCTGCTGTTGCCAAGTAGGGATGAGCTTAAGTTTGGTGTTTTTTTGCACCGTGGCAGAAGTGAGTGAATCACAAAAGTGACTGAGCAGAATTACAATTTTTTTGCAGGTAAAAAAGAGATTTGTATCTCGAATGTGTATTGAGTTGTGTGCCCTGAGTTTTCTATCGAGATACTACCTTTCTCTAACACTAAATACCAATAATAACTTCCTGTGTCTCATCCTTGCCTCTGCTGCCCAACAAAGTCTTCAACACCATGGTCTATCTGGAGTTTTGAAATTTCAAAAAGTCCATACCAAAAATATGAACTTAAAAAAAAACAACCATTTATACTCACCAAGGTGGATGCAGCATCGATCCGAGCACAGCTCTGGACCCTGGGACAAGTAAGTGTCCTTTTATTAAAAGTCAGCAGCTACAGTATTTGTAGCTGTGGACTTTTAATTTTTTTTTTTTTTTTTTTGCACATTTGGTAGATGGCCTCATGAAATTTCAGGTCTGTGTGAAGATTGTGGCAAGCCATAGCTGTGATCCAGGTATGTTTACATCTTCTTGAGTAAGGGAGGATGTCCTAATTTAGGACGGGGAGAATACAGGAAGGATAGGTACACTTTATGTGAGGCTTTAACTTTTGAATTACAGTATCTCAGAGTTATTTAGTGTTCTGTTTTTTGTGTTGTTTGACTTTTATACCCGCAAGTGAAGAGTGACAATCAAATTAACAAAAATTTTGGAATTGGGGTATGGGCCAGTAACACAAAGGAAGACCATGGCAGTAGTATACCTAATCTACTTAAAGGGGTTGTAAAGGTTTTTTTTTTAAAAACAAATGTGTTATACTTGCCACCTCTTATGGGGTCCCCCAGCAGGGCTCCTGGCTCCTCCTCTTCTCGAGTGCCCCCATGGAGAGCCGCTTTCCATGGGGGTCACTCACGTGGGCGCGCTCCCAAGTCCTGCTGCTGCATCCATCGACACAGACAGCAGGACTCAGCCCCGCCCCCGACTCCCGTATCACTGGATTTGATTGACAGCAGCGGGAGCCAATGGCTGCACTGCTATCAATCAATCCAATGAGGACCCGAGACAGCAGCTGGAGCTGCTGTGCTCGTCCCCGTTGATGGAATGATCGGGTTCAGGTAAGTAAAAGGGGGGCTCTGGGGGGGTGCTGCACTACAGAAGGTTTTTCACTTTAATGCATAGAATGCATTAATGTGAAAAACCTCAAGGGTTTACGACCCCTTTAAAGCAGAACTTAAAGGAGAAGTATGGCCAAAGCTCTTTTGGCCCTGCTTCTATGGATCACAGGAGTGCACTTTGTTTTGCATTCCTGTGACCCATTCTCACTCACTCACCCTGACATCACTCAGCCAGTTCAGGCTCTGGAAAGATCTCGACTTTTACATTTGGTGATCCACACACATGCATGGACCAGCAGCTGTCTCAGCCTCTCTGTGAGCCACTGGGAGACCCCTCCGGCCCCCTCCGCAGCCCAGCACTCCAGTGAGCGCTGGAGGGGCAGAGCAGAGAGGCGGCGACTGACAGTCAATGGCAGTGGCGGCTGGTGCTCCAAATTTTTGGGGGGGCGCAAACAATCTGAAAAATTCAGAAAAAATCCATCAATTGCAGCCTTGCTGTGCCGTCAAACGCAGCCACTGTGCCCATCAATTACCACCACTGTGCCATCAAACGCAGCCACTGTGGCATCAAACGCAGCCACTGTACCATCAAACGCAGCCACTATGCCATCAAATGCAGCCACTGCGTCCATCAATTGGCGCCACTGTACCATCAAACACAGCCACTGTGCCATCAAACGCAGCCACTGTGCCATCAAATGCAGCCACTGTGCCATCCAACGCAGCCACTGTACCATCAAACGAAGCCACTGTGCCATCAAACGCAGCCACTGTGCCCATCAATCGCCGCCACTGTACCATCAAACACAGTCACTGTGCCATCAAATGCAGCCACTATGCCCATCAATTGCTACCACTGTGCCATCAAACACAGCCACTGTGCCCATCAATTGCCGTCACTGTGCCATCAAACGCAGCCACTTTGCCATCAAATGCAGCCACTGTGCCCATCAATTGCCACCACTGTGCCATCAAACGCAGCCACTGTGCCATCAAATGCTCCCACTGTGCCCCATTAAACGCAGCCACTATTTCATATCAAATGCTGCCAGTGTACCCCCCGCTCACCATCTGCACTTACCCTGTCTCGGTGGGACAGCTCCTTGATGTCTTCTCTCATCCTCTCTTCCCGTCCTCTGATAGCGCCTGTCATTTCAGCCAATCAGGTGACGGGTAACAGATCCGAGCACCTGATTGGTGGAGAGCCGGTTTAGTGTCAGGAAAGCGAATATTCATTCACTTTTCTAACACAGCTGAGAGACCTGCGAGCACCCAGCATGGCTTATGGCTCTAATCAGGTGCTTCAAAAACACCCTCGCCGCTGTAATTCAGGCGCCCGGCGCCGAATAGGGGGTGGCAGCCGCGGCCATAGATAGATTCATGCAATGCATGAATCTATTGGTGCTAGAGGGAGTGGCAGGAGAGAGGGGGTGGCGCCCGTGCGCCCTTATGATTGCACCGCCACTGGTCAATGGGCTTTGATCTCTCAGTTCTTGGTATAGAGCCATCGGGGGACAGCTGCAGCTGGGATCGGTGCTGCACCCATCTAGGTGAGTATGATTTTTTTTTTTTATTCCCAAACTTTTTAAACTGCATCTGAGCACCACAATCTGAAAACACTATTTAATTCATTTTTAATATTCAAAGCAAACTCACCTAATCATCCATGTCTCCATGCTTTATTTTAATGAAAATTCACTTTAAGAAACATCTCTCTAGCATTTTGAGTTGTTGAGTAGGGGCAGATGAATCATGTAGCATTTACTTCCTGGAATCCGTCTTCCCTTAGCTCAGACATGCAGACAGGAGGGTGTGCTTAGCTGAGAAAAGCCCCTCCTCCCCTCCTCCAGATGAAAGGAAAATGTCTGTTTGTTTATTTGTCCATGTTGCCAGTGATGCGACCGCCATCATCCACCGAATAATTGCTTCCCACAGGTGGTTTGTAATTGTTTTAGGTAAATTTTTATATATAAGTGCAGTAGTCAGAAGGCATTTTTACCCCTATGAGGATGTCATGTTTGACAAAATGCGTCGGTCCTGCTCCTGCAGAGGCCATTGCATGCTATTACAATAAGCAATGTACAGGTATACATCATTCTCCTGTAAGTGTTCTGTACTTTTAAATAAATCTGTTGGTTATGGTTTTACACTACATGTGACTTCTTGGTGTGTTTCCACATATACGCCTGATTTGAGAGGGACGGTGTATCCAAGTAGAAGTCCAATCCTACCGGAATCGAGGGGATTTATGAGATCTACCCTACAAGACACCTGAATGATTGGGCTTTACTATGTGATGATTACTTACCTCTGCCTGTGTGACTCAATACCGTAAGGTATTTGGGTCCACACTATCTGGTAAGCTTACCCTCTTTATCCATGGGGGTGGAATTGTTACGATTTATGGATCGTTATTTGTGTTTTTTTGTGAACTCTATTTATGCTTGGGTTCAATATTTTGCCATCTAAGGACTTTTACATTATGAACTCTTTTTATATTTAGTTTTTATAAACTTTTTGTTATTTTTTCTCACTTGGTAATGACATATGCATATCTGTTTGATCATTTAATGTAAGGATTGTTTAGCGCAGCACTTTTTATTTTTTAGGTGTTTACACAATATTTGTCAATTGTTGTGCTAGCAGCTTTTCTTTTATTCATTAGTGCAGTAATTTGCTCTATCTAACAGACAGGAGGGTGTGCTTAGCTGAGAAAGCCCCTCCTCCTGATGAAAAAAGAAAATGCCCACAAAGACTCCTGGGATGCATGACGATACTTTGGCCTAGGCCAAAAACCAGGAAGCAGCTGAAGAAACTTAAAAAAAAAAGGTCTGTGGAACCAGGCTATTAAAAGAGCAATGAAGCAGAAAACTTGGTACCCAACAATGACATGTATCGCAGAGCAATCTGTAAGCTTCTATCTGTTGCCACTGTGACAAGACCAGACATAGTGGCAGTGGGCATACTATGCAGGGAAGTTTCAGCTCCCTGTCAATGTGAATAGAACGCAGTAAAAAGAGTGAAGCAGTACCTCAAAGGATCAATTCTGATGAAGTTACGGTTACCAGCAAGACCCAATCCAAAACTGCTTGGATATGTGGATGCTGAATGGGCCGGGGACTGCACAGACCGCACATCCACAAGTTGATTCAACTTCCAGTATGGAGAAGGAACAATAAATTGGTCTAGTCGAAAGCAAACAACTGTCCCTCTATCTTCAACTGAAGCAGAGTACATTACAGCAGCACACGCATGTCAATATGGATTCCGTAACTTTGTGAGGACATTGGGATAGACATGTCAAAGCCAATTCCCATTTTTGAAGACAACCGGGGATGTATAAAGCTTACGGAATCAGAAATGGTCAATCCTAAGACCAAACGCATTGACGTCAAGTATCACCTACTGAGGGACAATCAAGAGCAAGATGTTATTGGCATTCAGTAAAGCCCGTCAGAGGAGATGACTGCTGATGCACTCACCAAGCCTTTATTGAAGGAACGTCATAGTTATTTCCAAAAGAAGCTGAATATAATTTTTTTTTTTTTCCCATTAAAGAAGTTTATTACAGAAATAATAAGTATACAATACAGATCATAGAGTACAAAAACAAATAAAAGTGTTTCTGCTCAGGCAGAAATTTCAGTAAAAAGGCCTCAGTTTACATTAGTTTATGCAATGTTGATTCAGAACAATCAAAAAAAAATTAAACAGTGTAATATCGGTTGTGTCGTTTACATAAACCTTATCAGTTCTGGAGTAAGCCTGTTCAATGTCACAACCCCTTTTGCCTAGGCCTATAATAATATTATATTCGATATTACGATTGACCCTCTGAATAGTGCAGAGAGATGAAAATAGGGGGAAAGATAAAGTAATAAGTGAAAGGAGGGTGAACGGAAACCAAAACTCTATGTGGGGTATGAAAGTGAGATTTGTGTATATTCAAGAATCATAGTATACAAAGAGAAAGAAAAAGAAAAAAAAAAAAAAAAAAAAAAAAAAAAGGAAAGGTGAATGATCCTGAATGATCCTAGTTGACCTCGACCACCCACGTCGACCAAGTGTGTAATCCAGTACAGATCCACTGTTAGGCCATATCTATAACTAAGTTAGCTTATCTCCTCAATCTGAGCACCAGCAATGTCAGAGAATGCTTGGGAGTATTTAAACTCGTTCCATGGGCGCCAAGTGTCAAGAAATTTTTCAACTTGTTCGTTTGCTTGCGCCAAAGTGTCTTCCATTTCATAAAATTCTGTGACCCTGTTTAGCCATTCCTTTGTTGTTGGTACACGAGTTGATTTCCAATAAATTGGGATGAGGGACTTGGCTGCATTCAATAAATGTTTTGTGAGCGAACGCTTGTATCTTTTCAGAGGCCAGCTCGAAATATGCAGCAGGCAACAGGCTGCGTCTAAAGGTAGGGTAGTCTCAGTGATTTTTTTGATGTATTCTCGTACACTGTCCCAAAAATGGGTAATCAGGGGGCAATGCCACCAAATGTGTAGTAAAGTTCCACTATCTCCCATACACCTCCAGCAACGATCTGAAGCCTGGGGAAACATCTTATTTAATTTTGTTGGAGTTAGGTACCACTGAGTTAAGAGTTTGAAAGCTGTCTCTTGTACCTTGGTGCTGATAGAGCACTTATGTGCTAAGATGCAAGCGTTCCTCCACTGATTCGGGGTTATGTTTACCTGTAAGGCTTCCGACCACCGCTCTCTGAGTCTGTCATCCATGGGTGTTTTCGTGTTCTGTAGCCACGCGTAAATAATTGAAGTGGCCCCACGTATTGGCTCTCCCCTAAGGCACACCGACTCGAAGTCCGTCAAAGGTCTGGTGAAGTCTCCCCCCTTGTTATTAGTGCTTACATAACTTCTAACTTGGAGGTAGGTCCAAAAGGGTAAGTCAGTCACATTGTCATCTCGTTTAAGTGTCTGAAAGTCTTTCATTTTGGCTTGGTGGTAACAATCTCTTGCTAAAAGAGGTCCGTCACTAAGAGAGGATCTGAGGTGGGGGTTGCCTACCCCTGGGATGAAATCTGGGTTATCCCTCAGTGGGGTAAGTGGGCCTAAGGCGGATGTGACTCCTGTGTCGGCGGGTATCTCATGAATCACTTTCAGAGTGGTACCCGTTAAGGGATGTTGCTTTAGGTCGTCAGAGTATGAGAGCCATGGTCGCCAAGGCACAAAGGTGAGAGGGAGGGCCTGAAGGGCCATTTCCAGTTTCACCCAGTCCTTGGAATCTCTGTGACAGTGCCAGTCAAAGACCCTTGTTACGTGAGATGCTTTGTAGTAGCCCTGTAAGTTGGGTACTCCCAACCCTCCCAATGTCTTCGCTTTCTGCAGAGTTTCAAGTTTGATTCTCGGACTTTTTTGTGCCCATATGAATTTCAAAAACATGGTTCTCAGTATCTTGAACATGTTGGACGGTATTTTAATCGGTAAAGTGCGCATCAGATAAAGGAGTCTGGGGAGGACCGTCATTTTAATGATAGCTGCCCTTCCAAACCAAGAGAAGGTTCCAGCGTGCCATTTGTGTAAGTCCGTTTCAATAGATTTTAAGAGGGGGGGAAAATTTTGTTCGTAAATTGTCGATAGTTGAGGTGTTAAAAACACCCCCAAATATTTCAGTTTTTTGTGGTCCCATTTAAAGGGTGAGTTTTCTATCACTGAAGAGAGTGAGTGGTTGGGGAGGGAAATGTTCATGGCTTCAGATTTGGAATAGTTTATCTTTAGATTAGAGACGTAGCTATAATGTTCAAAGGTTTTCATAAGATTAGGGAGGGTGGTGTGGGGTCTAGATATGAAAAATAACAAATCATCGGCATAGGCGGCAACCTTGAACTCCCGCCCCCCCACCTGAAATCCCCCGATTGAATTATTTGTATTGACCTGTCTAATAAATGGCTCTAGTGTTAAAATGAATAAGAGTGGTGAAAGGGGACAGCCCTGTCTTGTTCCATTCGCTATATGTACCCGGTCCGAAAGGGTGCCGTTTATTTTCAATCTAGCCGAAGGGTTATGATAGAGTGCGGAGATCCGGGCCAACACCCTATCACCCAATCCAATATGTTTACAGGTGGATAGCATGTAGTCCCAAGCCACGCGGTCGAAGGCCTTCTCCGCATCCGTGGATAGGAGAAGGCCTCCAGACCCGCAGGACCCCATTTGGTGAATCAGTAGGAGGGCTTTGGTGACATTGTCTTTGGCTTCACGTTCGGGCATGAAACCTACCTGTTCCGGGCCAATTATTTTTTGGAGAAAGGGTCTCAGCCTGTCAGCCAGTATCCTCGCGAAAATTTTTACGTCCAGATTCAGTAAGGAAATAGGGCGGTAGCTGGCACAATCGGAGGGGTCCTTACCTGTCTTCGGTATTACTGTTATGTAGGCTGAAAGTAAGTCTGGGGTGGTGGCTCTGGGTTCGGACAGGGCATTCAAGGCCGCCGTTAGAGGGTCTGTCAAGAGGTCTGTAAAAGTTTTGTAGTAAATGGCCGTGTACCCATCTGGGCCAGGACTCTTGCCTAGTTTCAAATTCTTAATGGCCATTCTAATTTCAGCCGTGGTTATTGTGTCTTCAAGGGTGTTAGCTTCCGTGGTGTCAAGAGACGGAAGACCACTCTTGCTAAGATAGTCTTCTATTACTTGTGATCTATTACCGTCCATACCCGGTTGCTTGTGTTGTGGCGGTAAATTGTAGAGCTTTGAATAAAATGTGTGAAAATGTTTAGCAATCTCCTCTGTGGTGACATCTAGTGTCCCATTTTTTTTCTGTCTTATGCCTGTGATGTTATTGTTTTGGGTGTGTACTCGTAACGCCCTTGCCAATGTTTTGCCCGGTTTGTTGCCCCCCTCATAGTATATTTTTTTCCTAAAAAATAAAAAACGTTTGGCTTTAGCATCAAAAAGTGTCTGAAGTTGTTTCCTGGCTACTAGCAATTCTGTGGCAGTATCCACTGCAAGAGATTGTTTGTGTAGGGATTCTAGCTTATGGATACGGCTTATTAGATTTTTGATTTCCCTTTCTCTCTCCTTTTTCCTTCTGGCACCCAACGAGATCAGTTCCCCTCTTAGTGTACATTTGTGAGCCTCCCAAATCATTAGTGGGTCCATCCCTGGAGTGTTGTTCTGGGCGAAAAAATTTGACAGGGCCTCTTTGAGTTTGGGTAGGTGAGTGGGGTCCGAGAGTATCGAGGAGTTAAGTCTCCAAATCTGGGTCTTTTTTGGGGCTCTTGTCAAGTCTAACGTTACTGCTACTGGAGCGTGGTCAGAAAAGGATTGTGTGCCTATGCAGGCCTTAGTGAGAACAGGAAGGTCTTTTTGAGTTATAAGCAGATAATCTATCCTTGTGTATTTTTTGTGGGGAGCCGAATAAAACGTATAGTCACGTCCCTGTGGGTTAAGGAATCTCCAGGAGTCTACCAGTCCCAGCTTATGGAGAAGGGATTTAATACCTTTCAAGGTTTGGTACCTAATGTTAGTGTTGCCATTGGAGGTGTCTGTCAGGGGATTCAAAGGGATGTTGAAGTCTCCTCCCAATATCAGACACCCCTTGGCAAACTCCTGCAGCTTATGGGTCATCTGTTTACAAAAAGGCAAATGGGCTGAGTTTGGAAAGTACACATTTGCTATTGTGATAGGCGTTCCACTGTAGTGTCCTTTCAAAAAAATGTATCTGCCTTCAGGGTCTATCAGTTGGTCCGTCAGGTCGAAAGGTGCATTTTTACTGACCAGTATTGAAACACCTTTAGTTTTAGCTAGGTTATTTGTGGCGTGAAAAACCTTTGTAAAGTTCGAGTCAGTGAGCCTGGGTACATGACCAGTCTTAAAGTGGGTTTCCTGTAGTAGTACAAAATGTGGCTTACCTTTTTTAATTTCCCTTAGTAATGTAGTTCTCTTCTCTGGGGTATTCAATCCCCGCACATTGTGGGATATTACTGTGGGGTTGCGCCCCAGAAGAGAGTAAGCCATGGTGTAGACTCAGGAGCGGTGCGAAACCTTGGTCTGAAAAAGAGATATCGGTGGTCAGTTAAGGCGATCTTAAGGTCGAGTACGTGGGTGGTGACACCCCCCAGAATAAGTGACAATCAAAAAAAAAAAAAAAAGAAGGGGGTGGAGGGGAAAGGGGGAGAAGGAAACAGAAAAGAAGAAAAAGAGCAGGAAGCAGGAAAGCAAGGAGGTGAAGGTGGGAAGAGGAGCGAGTATAATAAGGATTAGGTTCAACCTCTAGATAGAGCCCTATCTAGAGAACTGTAGTGCGTCTGTAAAGCTTAAAGCAGTGGCAGACCACTTGCGGGGGTAGGGGGAGGCGGCTGCCTGGTGTGTAAATCAAACAGAATAAGCCTTTAAGCTTGAACAAAAAACTTGTGAAGGGAATATCTGGCATAACCAACCTCCAACGAACACACAGCCTGTAACTAGAAAAAGATATACTTCTCTTAACTGAAGTAAAATATATATTAATTCACCCTGTAGAATAAGGGTGCCTCACCGGGCCCGCCCAAGGGATCCAAGAGGTCCCGTTGTCATTTGCACCCTCACGGCGCGAGGACCCAGCCGCTCGCCACCTCTAAAGTGTCACGACTAAGCCGGCGCCCCCCGCCGTGGGGGTCACAAAACTGCAGAAACTCAGACTAATGCCTAAACGTCATGGCAAACAATTGTGGTACGAGATTTGTGCAATAAGCACGCCTATGTCTGCTATGAGAACATGGAAGTCAGTAAAAATTTAACAAAATGAAAAATGAAAAAATGTATGTTAAATTGGGCAAGAATAACTCCCTTTGACGTCAAAGCAGTTGGTCAGAGCGATGTGGAGGATCATAGGCTGAACAGCTTGGCATTAATCCTCTGCGTGTTCACAGTCCCAAAGAGCTCTTGGATTCGGTGTGTTGAATTTGGAACTTCCTGCTTTGCTTGACTTCATTTTTTTGGACGACCTTTTTTCAGGTGTGGAAAATGGCGATCTGGATGGGCTCCTGTTGTGTGGTGGTAGGGCAAACTCAGCATACCAATCCGGCAAGTCCACTGGGTCAAGGCCAAGTCCTGCACAGAAATCAGGGAGGTCCGATGGGGTGCGTAGGATGTGCTGGTGCCCATTTGTCGCCACAATGAGGGCAAAGGGGAAGCGCCAGGTGTACCTGAGGTCTTTTTCACGGAGTTTGTCCAGACGTGGGCGCAAGGCCCTGCGGTTTTTGAGTGTAATCTGGGACAGATCTTGGAATAGCATTATGGTTTCTCCATTGAAAATGATCCTCTCATTCCTCCTCGCTTTGCGCATTATGTCCTCCTTTACTTGAAAGCTTTGCAAGCAGCAAATGATGTCCCGGGGTGGTGCAGTGTCAGGGCCTCTAGGCCTAAGCGCTCTGTGTGCCCTAATGAAATCAATCACAGTCTCCTCTTGCCTTTCCAGTAGGCTGTTAAAGACCCTCTGTAGAGCTGGGGCTATTTGGTCTGCCTCCACTGTTTCAGGGATCCCCCTCACCCTAATATTGTTCCTCCTGCCTCTGTTGTCGAGGTCTTCCAGGTGTCTGTTTACGTCTATAAAGTGTTGGGTATGGGACACCGTAATCCTATCCATTCTGTCCAGGGCCTTATCTCTCTGTTTCCCCGCATGTTCCGCCGCTGCTAGCTTTTCAGTGAGGACAACCAGATTGGTTTTGAGATCGGTTATTGCGGCTGAAAAGGCCGATTTGATTTCGGCAGTAAAACCGGACATATCTGCGTATGTTAGGGGTTTATGGAGTCTTGATTTCCCCCTGTTCATGTCCTCATTAACGTCTGACTCACCGCTGAAGTCTTCCTCGTGGAGCTCTGCCTGCTGCGTCGGCGCCATCTTGGGTTCGGCCTTGCCGTTCTCAGCCTCCGACTTTTGTCTCAACAAATCCACGATATTCCTGGCTGTGGAATTCGTCAGCCCTTTGCGGGAACGAGTGTGCGGGGTGCCGTGTGGCTTCCTGGCTGGCATGGAGGGTTCTTGTGAAGGGTGTCAGGCTAACAGGCTGTGTGTCTGACGGAGCTCCTCTAATGTGCTGCCATCCAAGCCGCGCGCCAAGCCACGCCCCCAGCTGAATATAATTTGACAAAGCACATGCCGTTGAGAAGGGGTGTTGGAAGTGCAACAGCATGTAATGTAAAGTTGCTTTTATAAACTGACTATACTATATGCATTATCTCTATCTATACAAGTAGGTGGCACTGCAGTGTTATAATGTGTATTGTATGGTAATGTATTTAGAGGAAGTACCTTCCTTCCTAAGTGTGTGTAGTTGTATCCTCCTGTTTCCTGTTCCATGAAAAGACTTGCTTTAATATCCTCTATGAAAGTAAAGGTGTTATGCTGTATACAAGAAGCTTTCAGTGCATGTTTCAATACTCTGCATAACATAAAACACATACATGTTATATACTGTCCATTCCTATCTATTTCCTAATGCTTGTAGCATAAAGATTTTAAAATGGTAATGTTAATTCAGATGGAAACCTCCTGCTTGAAACCACCTTGTGCATAGGTTTTTACATGTCCTTTTTGAAAAATTGCCCATGTATTGTGTGATGGGCCATCATTCCCTCCATTAACACCATCAATGGGGCACTACTCCTCCCACTGATACCAACAACAGGGCACTATTCCTTCAATTGACACCAAAGATGGGGCACTATTCCTCCCACTGATATAAAAAATGGGGCACAATTCCTTCCATTAAAACCAATGATGGGGTTTGGTTTAATTCCCACTGGTCACAGTCTGCCCCTCCTAAAGCCTGAAGGACAGTAAGCTGGCCCTTTGCTAAGAAAGTTTGGAGTCACCTGACCTACAGCATCCTTTGCCTCCCAATTTGTTCCTTTGCATGTGAGTTCCATTTTCTACTGTTATACGTTACCAAATGGATAGACGTTTGGATTTGATGCTCAGCATAGTGATCACTACTGTACTTCGTCTTTGCATTTTGTGTGTCATTTGTTCTTAAACTTAAATTAAAACATTGTGAAAGAAAGTCTAAAAACGTACAGAGAGAGCCAACGTGTTTTGGGGAATTGCCTCCTCCTTCTTCAGGGCTGACATATAAACATATAGGTATACAATCAGTATCTTCTGTAGGTATAATAAGTAAAAGTAACTAAAATGGAAGTAGGTATAGATAAAACCGTATATATATATATATATATGTATAATTGGAAAACATCAAATATATTGCTTTATACCTTTATGTTTATATGTGTCAGAAACCATGAAATCAGACCGAGACAGAAGTACAGTTAAAAAACACTAGTTTGATAATAAAAGTAAAAAGAACAAACGTAGTCAAAACATAGCCAAAGTTTAGGAACCGGAACGAATAGTGACCCAAGCCAGAAGTCAGGGATCAAAGTAGTGGAACAGCAAGCAGGACCCGGAGCCAGAAGGGATGTCAGCAAAGCCAGTCTTTAAACAGGAATGCAGGAGATGTTTCTTGTGATGTTGACCAAGGCGAAGGCAGAGCTCCTCTGTACAGAATGGCTTAAGTAGGCAGGACTGACGAGTAGGATATCAACAACAGCTGAGTAACTGTGGAGAGAGATGGGAGCTGGCAATTAGCCGACAGCTGAGTGGCCAGCTCAGAGAAGGAAGAGCTGAGCCCAGCCCTGAATAAGGGGGAGGCAATACTCCCAAAACATGTTGGCTCTACCAGTACTGTACATTTTTAGACTTTCAATAATTGATTGTATCCTTCCATCATGAGCCGCATTATTTCACACATCGGGTGCTCCACTGCCCTAATTCAAATAGCGTCTATGCTGAAATTATGGCTCCGTTAAGGTAGCAGCCCAAACCTCCAAAGGAAGATTAGCTCCACTATTCACCCATGGAACTACCTAATAACTACACTCAACCATTTTAAATCAGTCAAGCACGGTCTCCAGCCCAAACTAATCTAAACGCTGCGGTCAGTACAAGGGTGTCTTGTTCTTCCTGCTACATTATGGAAATCCCAGCAAGAGGATTCTAATTTATGTGCTACAACAAGGGGATTGGAGTTCATGAATGGGCAACAATTCAAATAGGAAGATTTCACCACTGAAGTCCACGGAAGGCTTGAAATTAAAACCTAGTGGTTGCCCCAACCTACCATCAGCAATGCATAAAAGATCACTGATTGGTGAGCTTGTAATTTGCAATTATTAGGAGGAAAACATTGCTTTTAATTCTCAAATGTATTGATCAAATAATACTGTTCTTAGATATTTTTATCATTTTTTATGTATTTTGTTTTAATTATTGGTATTGGAATGTACAGATTTTTGAAGTTGTAGAGACATTCTTCAAACCGGCATAGTTCTTTTCAGCGAATTTTATTGGTTGGTTTATTTGTTTGACTCTACAGCCCTGTTTTTGAACATCAAGTCTTCAAAATCTACAGTAATCCCTAATTTGTAAAATACAATATGTTGGCAAGAAGTTATTCTCTCCAGCCGTTCACTTTAAAAATAAAATCTTGCATCATGTAAATGAGAACAACACTCCGGAGACTCGAGTGTGATGATAATATTAGTGTTATTTAGAGCTCAAATAAACTTAATATCATTACTGTGTGGTTCTTCCTGCATTGTATCCACCAGGGGTTCAAATCCTCCACACTATGGATGTGCCTCATGCATCTATACATTACATTCTGCATATTAAGTATGTTTAGAGCCAATGTCAATAATGCCAGCTGTGCAGAAAATTCCACGCTTTTAGCTCAAGATTAATATTTCATTGACTCACCTGTGCTCAAAAAGAGATTCTGAAATCCTGGGCATGTGTGCAGGGCACATTTACAAGGACAAAAGTAGTATTTTATTGCTCGACAGTGGCAGAGGTGTAATTCTGATGTATCGCAAAAGTTAGCAAATATGAAAGGTTACATGTGCAATATGTTTTGATAATCTATAATTGTTGAGCTGTGATACTTGTATATCAAAGTAAGTATCTTGCTATGGAAAAACCAATGGCTCTGTTTGGCATATCGCCACATCTTTTTACATTTTGAAATCAGCTGGAATAATAACATACTATAAAATATTAAACGTAAACTACGTCTTTGCGTACCTTTCTCATAGAAGTAGCAGTTTTTGTAAATATATATGATTCATATATGGGTGACTTACCAAATTCCAGCCATGCGCAAAAAAATCACTGAATTGTCTGAATTACACAAGTTGTGTAATGGTTCCACTGAGCAATCTAAAACCTACAGTAGTACTGTTCCCATTATTAGCAAATTGGACAAAAATTTCCATATTCAAAAGGATATTTTGATTTTCTGTTTGTTAGTATAACACAGAAAAAGAGAAAAAAGACGGCAGAAAAAAGACCAAATAGTCCACCGAGTCTGCCCTTTTTTTTTGTTAACTTTTTTTGTCTAAGTATAGATCTACAGTGCCTTGAAAAAGTATTCATACTCTTTGAGATTTTCCAAATTTTGTCATGTTACAACCAGGAACATAAATGTATTTTTTGGGGATTGTATGTGATAGACCAACACAAAGTGGCGCATAATTGTGACGTGGAAGGAAAATGATACATGGTTTTAAACAGATAAATATGTGAAAAGTGTGGGGTGCATTTGTATTCAGCCCCCCGGAGTCAATACTTTGTAGAACCTCCTTTCTCTGCAATTACAGCTACAAGTCTTTTTGGGGATGTCTCTACCAGCTTTGCACATCTAGAGAGTGAGATTTTTGCCCATTTTTCTTTGCAAAATAGCTCAAGCTCTGTCAGATTGGATGGAGAGTGTCTGTGAACAGCAATTTTCAAGTCTTGCCACAGATTCTCAATTCGATCTAGGTCTGGACTTTGACTGGGCCATTCTTACACATGAATATGCTTTGATCTAAACCATTCCATTGTAATTCTGGCTGTATGTTTAGTGCTGTTGTTCTGCTGGAAGGTGAACCTCCGCCCCAGTGTCAAGTCTTTTGTAGACTCAAACAGGTTTTCTTCTAAGATTGTCCTGTATTTGGCTCCATCCATCTTCCCATCAACTCTAACCAGCTTCTCTGTCCCTGCTGAAGAAAAGCATCCCCACAACATGATGCTGCCACCACCATGTTTCACGGTGGGGATGGTGTGTTCAGGATGATGTGCAGTGTTCATTTTCCACCACACATAGCATTTTGCTTTTAGGCCAAAAGGTTAATTTTGGTCTCATCTGACCAGAGCACTGTCAGAAACCATGAAATCAGACCAAGACAGAAGTACAGTTAAATCACACTTGTTTAGTAATAAAAGTAAAAAGAACAAACTTAGTCAAAACATAGCCAAAGTTCAGTAACCGTAACAGATAGTCAGCCAAGCCAGAAGTCAGGGATCAATATAGTGAAACAGCAAGCAGGATCTGGAGCCAGAAGGGATGTCACAAAGCAAGTTTTTAAACAGGAAAGCAGGAGATGTGATGTTGACCAAGGCAAAGGCAGAGATCGAGCAGGATATCATCAAAAGCTGAGTAACTGTGGAGAGATAGGAGCTGGCAATTAGCTGACAGCTGAGCGGCCAGCTCTGAGAAGGAAGGGCTGAGCCCAGCCCTGACAAGCACCTTCTTCCACATGTTTGCTGTGTCCCCCACATGGCTTCTCACAAATTGCAAACTGGACTTCTTTTGGCTTTCTTTCACCAATGTCTTTCTTCTTTCCACTCTTCCATAAAGGTCAGATTTGTGGAGAACACGACTAATAGTTGTCCTGTGGACAGATTCTCCCACCTGAGCTGTGGATTTCTGCAGCTCCTCCAGAGTTACCATGGACCTCTTGGCTGCTTCTCTGATTAATGCTCTCCTTGCCCAGCCTGTCCGTTTAGATGGACAGCCATGTCTTGGTAGGTTTGCAGTTGTGCAGAGCTCTTTCCATTTTTGGACGATTGATTGAACAGAGCTCCTTGAGATGTTCAAAGCTTGGGATATTTTTTTTATAACCTAACCCTGCTTTAAACTTCTCTACAACTTTATCCCTGACCTGTCTGGAGTGTTCCTTGGCCTTCATGATGCTGTTTGTTCACTACGGTTCTCTAACAAACCTCCGAGGGCTTCACAGAACAGCTGTATTTATACTGAGGTTAAATTACACACAGGTGGACTCTATTTACTAATTTGGTGACTTCTGAAGGCAATTGGTTCCAATAGATTTTAGTTAGGGCTATCAGACTAAAGGGGGCTGAATACAAATGCACGCCAGACTTTTCAGATATTTATTTGTAAAAAAAAATTGGAAAACCATTTATCATTTTCCTTCCACTTCACAATCATGTGCCACTTTGTGTTGGCACATAAAATCCCAATAAAATACATTTAAGTTTTTGGTTGTAACATGGCAAAATGTGGAAAATTTCAAGGGGTATGAATACTTTTTCAAGGCATTGTATGTTTGTCCCAAGCATGTTTGAAGCCATATGCTGCTTTTGAGAGCCGATGTCAACTGTTCAGAGCAAAATTTCCAAACAGATATGCTGGAAAAAATGTCTCGTTAGCCAGCAGAACAAATGATTTTTTGTTTAATTAGTACTGTATTCATCCTTAAAAAATCAAATGATCAAGACTGTGCGTGATCCGAAACAATGATCTGCCCAGGAACATAGCTATGTACATGGGAAGTTTTCCTCTGTCAGTTGATGATTTTCCTACCATTAACGGCATCCTCGTCTTCAGCCTGATTTGAACATTTGGTGGAAATCGGATGATCGTTTGTCCGATTTTCTAATAATGTTTACTAGACTTAAGAGTAGCTTATGTACTGTTCATCAGGTGAAGGCATGTACAATGCACTGAGTGAAATGACAGCGTGCTCTATGTTCACTCCATGGTCTCTGGACATCAAATAAGCAACTAATCTCATGTGAAGATTAGTGAGGAGCTCAGGATTGGGCTGAACCCACTTAGGCCTGAACCTGCGGGAGACTATAACATAATAGCAGGCCAATGGCCCAGTCAGCTGCAGCTGGGGATTTTCCTGCCCCACGTAACAATGGGGCAAAGATGCTGTTGACATCATTGACCAAATATGGCCATATAGCCATATTTGGACAATGTCATTGACCAAATATTGATATATACACTATATTACCAAAAGTACTGGGACACCTGCCTTTACACACACACACATGAACTTTAATGGCACCCCGGTCTTAGCCCGTAGGGTTCAATATTGGGTTGGCCCATCCTTTGCAGCTATAACAGCTCCAACTCTTCTGGGAAGGCTGTTCGCAAGGTTTAGGAGTGTGTCTATGGTAGAGTTGCCACATCATCCCTTTAATCCAGGACATATATTAATTACACAGGTTCTGAGGCTGATTTAATGCAGATAAGGCACCAAGTGAGTTTAATTACCACCTTAATCAGCAACAGAACCTGTGTAATTAATATGTGTCCTGGATTAAAGGGATGATGTGGCAACCCTAGTCTATGGGAATGTCTGACCATTCTTCCAGAAGCGCATTTCTGAGGTCAGCACTGATCTTGGACGAGAAGGCCTAACTCGCAGTCTCCGCTGTAATTCATCCCAGAGGTGCTCTATCGGGTTGAGGTCAGGACGCTGTGCATGCCAGTCAAGATCCTCCACCCCAAACTCGCTCATCCATGTCTTTATGGACCTTGCTTTGTGCACTGGTCCAAATAATTTGGTGGAGGGGATTATGATGCAGGGTTGTTTTTCAGGGCTTGGCCCCCTGGTTCCAGTGTAGGAACACTTAAGCCATCAGCTTACCAAGACATTTTGGACAATTTCATGCTCCCAACTTTGTGGGAACAGTTTTGGGATGGCCCCTTCCTGTTCCAAATTTGCTGCGCACCAGTGCACAAAGCAAGGTCCATAAAGACATGGATGAGCGAGTTTGGGGTGGAGGAACTTGACTGTTAGGTCAATGATGTCCCCAGCATCCCCATCCCTTTGTGTGCAGCATTTAACTCCCTGGTTGCAGCTGATTGATCTGGCGGCGTGCTGTCATTTGCAGCTGAATGAGCTGGCAGCTGGCAGAAACCATAAATCAGACTGAGACAGTAGTACAGATAAATGTCACTTGTTTAATAATAATATAAAAAGGTAAACAGAGTATACGTAGTCAAAACAGAGTTCAGGAACCGGAACGGATAGTCAGACAAGCCAAAACGGCAGGGAGCCAGAGATGTGCGTAGTAGAACAGAAAGCAGAATCTGAAGCCAGAAGAAATGTCAGCCAAGCAAGTCTTTAACAGAACACGGGAGAGCGTCTCTAGAGATGTGACCAAGGCGAAGGCAGAGATCATCTGGGCTGGACGGCTTAAGTAGGCAGGACTGAAGGACTGACGAGCCAGATATCATCAACAGGTGAGTCACTGTGGAGAGATAGGAGCTGGCAATTAGCTGACAGCACAGAGAAGGAAGGGCTGAGCCCAGCCCTGACAGAAGCCTGCTATCGTTTGACAGCTTCCCGTGGGTTCAGGTCAAACTGGGTTCAGCCTGATCATTAGCTTATCACTAGTGAAGACAACTACATGGATTTTAGTTCACAGCTCTGCCTGGTCTTGTGCAGTGGTATTTTAGGTTAACAAGTTCCAGTGCTAGGTCAAATACAGTTTAACTTCAATAGATGTAATGTGTAGTAGTTTTAGCATTAACAGTTTCCTTTGTGCCATATGCAATTCCTGACTTAATTAAATTGATTTATTGTGAACCTATAGTCAGAAAATCATTTCCACTTACGCGCTTAACACCCAAGCTTTCAAGACAAACTTCAGGCGCATATAAGAAACTACTCTTCCGGAATATGACTTGCTGTTGGCCTTTTTTTTTACTCCCCAGAACAGCAGAACTGGAAAAAAAGAGAAGACAGCATTAGTGAGGGCTTTATTGCTTTGCTTAGTTCTGACAGTCTACCTCTCTAAATATACTTATACCCTGTACACACAATCGCACATTCAGACAACAAAATCCATGTTTTTTTTCCGACGGATTTTGGCTCAGACTTGTCTTGCATACACACGGTCACACAAATCTTTTCGGAAATTCCGAATGTCAAAAACACGGTGACGTACAACACGTACGACGAACCGAGAAAAATGAAGTTCAATAGCCGGTGCGGCTCTTCTGTTTTATTCCGAGCATGGAAATTTACGACAATGGATTTTGTTGTCGGAAAATTTGAGATCCAGATCTGAAATTTTGTTTGTCGGAAATTCCGAAGGAAAATGTCCGATGGAGCCTACACACGGTCGGAATTTCCGATAGACATGTGCACTGCCAAAAAAAGTGTTCCTTATCGTTTTCGTTTCATTCTTTTATTTTTTTTTTTCGTTTTTCGGGTCATTCGTTATGATCGCAATTCGTAAATTCATACATTCGCACATATATACATTCGTAAATTCCTACATTCTTAAATTCCTACATTCGCACATTCGTACATTTGTAAATTCGGACATTCGTAAACTAGAAAATTTGTATATTCGTAAATTCGTACATTTGTAAATTAGAAAATTCGGAAATTTGTAAATTCGAAATTTGAAAATCCAAAAACCCGAAAATTCGAAAATCTAAAATAGTGACTAACTATTATTATTATTATACGAGATTTATATAGCGCCAACAGTTTACGCAGCGCTTTACAATGTATAAGGGGGACAACACAATTACAGTACAGTTCAATACAAAAAGTACAGGAGGGCCCGGCTCGTAGAGCTTACATTCTAAAGGGATTCTAAATAAAACTAATAAATTATAGGTATTGTAATTTCCTTTCAAATTTGGCTGTTAGTGAACGTAACAAATACGAATTTATCCGAAGTTACAAATTATCCGAAATAACGAATGCTGCATCTAAACAAATGGAACGGAACAAATTAATAATAATAATAAAATGTTTTTATTATTATTATTGTTATTTATTATTATTAATTCATTACGTTCCATTCGTTTGGATAAGGCATTCGTTATTTCGGATAATTCGTAACTTCGGATAAATTTGTATGTGTTACGTTCGCTAACAGCCAAATTTGAAAGGAAATTACAATACCTATAATTTGATAGTTAAGTTATTATTAGTTAATTATTATTTCAGATTTCAGAATTTCCGAATCTATAAATTCACGAATTCACTAATTTATGAATGTACGAATTTACGAATGTATGAATTTACGAATGTGCGAATGTACAAATTTATGAATGTACGAATGTACGAATTTACGAATGTACGAATTTACGAATGTACAAATTTACGAATGTACAAATTTACAAATGTATGAATTTACGAATGTACGAATTTACGAATGTACGAATTTACGAATGTATGAATTTACGAATGTACAAATTTACGAATGTACAAATTTACGAATGTACGAATTTACGAATGTATGAATTTACGAATGTACAAATTTACGAATGTACGAATTTACGAATGTATGAATTTACAAATTTTCGAATTTACGAATATTCTGAAAAATTCGTTAAACGGGTTTTTGTTAATTCGGATATTTCCGAATTAACGAATTTGTTGAAATTCGTTAAAAAACTAATTCGGAACGAAACGAATTGCACATGTCTAATTTCCAACAACAAGCTCCCACCGAACATTTTCCGTTAGAAAATCCAACCGTGTGTACGGGGCATTACAGGAGCGGAGAGCAAAATGATCATCTATATGACTCTTCGTTGTTCAGTCATTCTGGGTTGGACAGGTGGCCAGTGATGAGCTAAGGTTCTTGGGCAATGTCTTTGACCAAATATGGTCATGTGGCCACATTAGATTATTGATGTCATCATCATCCCCACCCTTTTGTTAGGTGCAGCTGTGGGGCAGTGAATTCCCAGGTTGCAGTTGATAGAGCCAGAGGTCTGTTATTATAGGATCATTACCTTCAGGTTCAAGCTGAAATGGCCCAAACCTTAGCTCATCACTACTGGTGACCCAGCAGTATCGCTGAATTACAGAGGAGGTCACCAGCCTTTCTGCCTGGCAAGGATGCCCAGAGCATTACAAATGTTTTGGTAGGTAAGAACGTTTACATATTTTTTTTTTTGTTCGATTTTTTTAATAGAAAATTAAAGATTACACAAACAGAACATTAGACTTTGCTGGTTCCATGTTGTACAGGGATCTAGCATTGTATACAATGTCGTCAAGCATTAGCATTACAGAGTACTACCATAGACGACTTAGTAACAAACACATGGCCTAGATCAGCCCTTCTCAACCCGGGTTCCTCCAGTGGTTGCTAGAGGTTCCTTGAGCTGTGGCTCATGGACTTCCCATGTGTATAGTTCCAGGGCCAATGCTACCTGGCAGAACCAGCTGCATGATACCAATGATCTTTTTATCTGCCACCAATGTAAGGCCTCGTTTACACTTGCTTCGACTTTAACACACATTAAAGCAACTACCGCTTCAACATGCTTTTTAGATGTGAAGGTAATAGAACCATACTGGACAGCCGCACTCCAATGAAGAAAATTTTCTTATGCCTTTTATTGTAAACACAGGATCATACTGTACAACCACAGAAAATCAGCACAGGCTAACGCGTTTCACACTACCAAGAGTGGTTACTCATGAGTAAGCACTCTTGGTAGTGTGAAACGCGTTAGCCTGTGCTGCTTTTCTGTGGTTTGTACAGAATGATCCTGTGTTCACAATAAAAGGCATAAGAAAATTTTCTTCATTGGAGTGCGGCTGTCCAGAGTTGTTCTATTACCTTCATTCGCTATATGCATTTGCCGGCACCTGGGGCTCTTCATTCCTAGAGGAGAAACTTTTACTTCGGTGAACCTGCCTGGAGCAGTGGTATCCCTTCTTTCTATGCTTTTTAGATGTGTTTTTGATGCTTCGATAATGATTCGGTGATGCTTTTTTTGAAGCTTTAACCACTTCAGCCCCGGAAGAATATACCCCCTTCCTGACCAGAGCACTTTTTGCGATTCGGCACTGCGTCGCTTTAACTGACAATTGCGCACTCGTGCGACGTTGCACCCAAACAAGATTGACGTCCCTTTTTTTTTTCCTCACAAATAGAGCTTTTTTTCTTTTGGTGGTATTTGATCACCTCTGCGGTTTTTATTTTTTGCGCTATAAACAAAAAAGAGCGACAATTTAGAAAAAAAAAAAGCAATATTTTTTACTTTTTGCTGTAATAAAAACCCCCCTAAAATATATAAAAAAACAAAATTCTTTCTCAGTTTAGGCCGATATGTATTCTTCTACATTTTTAAAAAAAAATCGCAATAAGCGTATATTGATTGGTTTGTGCAAAAGTTATAGCGTCTACAAAATAGGGGATAGATTTATGGCATTTTGATCATAATTTTTTTTTTAATTAGTAATGGCGGCGATCTGTGATTTTTATTGTGACTGCGACATTATGGCGGACACATCGGACACTTTTGACACACTATTTTGGGACCATTGTCATTTATACAGCGATCAGTGCTATAAAAATGCACTAATTACTGTATAAATGACACTGGCAGGGAAGGGGTTAAACACTAGGGGGCGATCAAGGAGTTAAGTGTGTCCTAGGGAGTGATTATAACTGTGGGGGGGATGGGCTACCACTGACATAACAGCGATCACTGACCCCGATGACAGGGAGCAGTAGATCTCTGTCATGTCACAAGAACAGGGAAATGCTTTGTTTACACCGGCGGACATTGAGTCCTTGGGACCCGCGGGCACGGTCACGTGTCTTAAAGGGGACGTACCTGTACAACCATTTGCGCAGCCGTGCCATTGTGCCGACCTATATCGTCGTGCACTGGTCGGCAAGTGGGTAAAGAGGTAGTAAAAAAAAAGAAAAACAATCTTCTCCCTGTAAATGAATGCTATAATGTGCTAGCATGCATTGCATACTAGCACATTATGACAGACTTACCTGAAAACAAAGCCCTCCAGCGGCGCGCTGTCACCACTGACAGGGCTCCCTTCTTCACCTGGTCTTCCTTCAAGGTTCATGGGCAGCCGTTGTTTGACTGGCCAAGCTGTGATGACGTCACTCCTACGCATGCATGCAGGAATCACGGCCATGGCACAGCTCTCTCTATGGAAGGCATGCTGTCCATTGAGAGTGCAGTGCGCATGCGGCAGTGACATCAGCTGCGCTGCTAAAGCAAATATCGCCTAAACTGTGCACGTTTAGGAGATATTTACTGTTCCTACAGGTAAGCCTTATTATTGGACTACCTGTAGTTATAATTATAAAAAAAAGCCTTTACTACCACTTTAATGAAGCTTGCAAAAAGCCCTGTGTATGAGCAATGATTTTCAATTTGTTTTAAAGGGGCCTGTAGAACTCCAGCTCAGTAATACCCCCACTAAGCTCATTGCTACCCCTGCTCAGCAGATCCCCAGCTCATTGGTACTCTAGTTCAACAGCTCCCAAGCTTATTAATACCTTTGTTCAACAGATCCCCTGCTCAGTAGTACCCCCAGCTCCGCTGATCCCCCACTCAGTAGTAACCCCCAGCTCCGCTGATCCCACACTCAGTAGTAACCCCCAGCTCCGCTGATCCCACACTCAGTAGTAACCCCCAGCTCCGCTGATCTCACACTCAGTAGTAACCCCCAGCTCTGCTGATCCCCCACTCAGTAGTAACCCCCAGCTCTGCTGACCGCCCACTCAGTAGTAACCCCCAGCTCTGCTGATCCCTCACTCAGTAGTAACCCCCAGCTCTGCTGATCCCTCACTCAGTAGTAACCCCCAGCTCTGCTGACCGCCCACTCAGTAGTAACCCCCGGCTCTGCTGATCCCTCACTCAGTAGTAACCCCCAGCTCTGCTGATCCCTCACTCAGTAGTAACCCCCAGCTCTGCTGATCCCACACTCAGTAGTAACCCCCAGCTCTGCTGATCCCCCACTCAGTAGTAACCCCCAGCTCTGCTGATCCCTCACTCAGTAGTAACCCCCAGCTCTGCTGATCCCTCACTCAGTAGTAACCCCCAGCTCTGCTGATCCCCCACTCAGTAGTAACCCCCAGCTCTGCTGATCCCTCACTCAGTAGTAACCCCCAGCTCTGCTGATCCCTCACTCAGTAGTAACCCCCAGCTCTGCTGATCCCTCACTCAGTAGTAACCCCCAGCTCTGCTGATCCCTCACTCAGTAGTAACCCCCAGCTCTGCTGATCCCTCACTCAGTAGTAACCCCCAGCTCTGCTGATCCCCCACTCAGTAGTAACCCCCAGCTCTGCTGATCCCTCACTCAGTAGTAACCCCCAGCTCTGCTGATCCCTCACTCAGTAGTAACCCCCAGCTCCGCTGATCCCACGCTCAGTAGTAACCCCCAGCTCTGCTGATCCCACACTCAGTAGTAACCCCCAGCTCTGCTGATCCCCCACTCAGTAATAACCCCCAGCGCTGCTGATCCTCTAGTTTGCTGATCCTCCTCTCTCTCCAGTCCCCGCTCACCTCCCACTATATTGCTCCCATGCTCCTCCAGTCCCCCAGCTCTGCTGATCCTCTGCCGCTCAATCCTCTTTCTCCAGCCCCCCCCCCACCTTCCACTATAGCTTTCCCATTTGCACACCACATGTGCCATTTGCTAGTTTCTCTACTCCAATCCAGACCCCACTCACCCTCCTATTGCTCCACACTGCACACCAGATGGCCGTCTATACCAGACACTCCCAGAATATATACACATGACCTGGAAGTGACTGATGATATCTTTCAGGTTCGCTTCTTGGTTTCCCAGTGCATCCTGGGATATCTCATACCTGCAATACCTCCAAAACAAGGTGAAACTAAAGCTGAATTAAAGCCTCTGAAAAGCTGCAGGTGCTGTAAGCGAGCTTTGTCATAGACTTCTATGGAGGCTTTGAAAACGCTTTGAAAAACTAAAAAAGCGACTTGGGGTATAATTTTTTTAAGCGAAGCAAAACAAAGGAAACACAACGTGTGAACAGGATTGTAAGGTAACCATTTTATTTAGTGAGCTTTGATTGGCATTCAGAGCGCTTTAAAAAAAGCATGTCCAATGCCACATTTTGAAGTGTAAACAAACTCTATGGGTTTGTTTACACGTGGTTCAAAATGTGGCATTGGACATGCTTTTTTAAAGACCTCTAAATGCCAATCAAAGCTTCTCTCACTAAAAAAATGGTTACCTTACAGTCCTGTTTACACGTTGCTTTTGTTTTGCTTTGCTTCAAAAATTATACCCCATGTCGCTTTTCTTGGTGCTTTGAAACATCTTTAACCACTTCCCGCCCGGCCCATAGCAGATGAAGGCCGGGCGGTGGTTTAGTTATCCTGACTGGGCGTCATATGACGTCCAGCAGAATGACATGCCGCTGCGCGCCCGCGGGGACGCGCATCGCGGTGATCGGTGGAGCGGTGTGTCAGTCTGACACACCTCTCCACCGATCTTGGTAAAGAGCCTCCGACGGAGGCTCTTTACCACGTGATCAGCCACGTCAAATCACGGCTGATCACGATGTCAATAGGAAGAGCCGTTGATCGGCTTTTCCTCACTCTCGTCTGACAGACGCGAGTAGAGGAGAGCCGATCGCCGGTTCTCCTGACAGGGGGGGTCTGCACTGATTGTTTATCAGCGCAGCCCCCCCTCAGATCACCACACTGGACCACCAGGGATCGTCACTAGGACCACCAGGGAGAGGGGCAACATGTGGATGGCCAGGTAAGTACCCCATGGCCATCCACATGTGCCCAATGTGCCCAGTCAATGCCCAATCTGTGCCAATCAGTGCCAACAAATGGGCATTGATTGGCACCATTATATAGCACTGATGCCCAGCAATGCCACCCTTAGGGGCATCAGTGCCATCAATCAGTGTCATCAGTGCCACCCATCAGTGTCCATCGATGCCACCTGTCAGTGCCCATCCGTGCCCATCAGTGCCCATCCGTGCCACCCATCAGTGCCACCAATAAGTACCCATCAGTGCCACCCATAAGTACCCATCAATGCCACCTACAAATGCCCATCAGTGCCGCCTATGAGTGCCCATCGGTGCCACCTATGAGTGCCCATCGGTGGTGCATATCAGTGCCACCTATCAGTGCCCATCAGTGCCACCTATCAGTGCTCATCATCAGTGCCCGTCAGTGCCACCTCATCAGTGCCACCTAATTGGTGCCACCTCATCAGTGCCCATCAGTGCCGCCGTATCAGTGCCCGTCAGTGCAGCCATATCAGTGCCCGTCATTGAAGAAGAAAACATACTTATTTCCAAAAAATTTTAACAGAAACAAAGAAAAACTTGTTCTTTTCAAAATTTTCGGTCTTTTTTTATTTGTTGCGCAAAAAATAAAAACGGCAGAGGTGATCAAATACCACCAAAAGAAAGCTCTATTTGTGGGAACAAAATGATAAAAAATTTGTTTGGGTACATTGTAGCATGACCGCGCAATTGTCATTCAAAATGCGACAGCGCTGAAAGCTGAAAATTGGCCTGGGCGGGAAGGTGTCTAAGTGCCTGGTATTGAAGTGGTTAAAGCCTCCATAGAAGTCTATGACAACGCTCGCTTACAGCACCTGCAGCTTTTGAGAGACTTTTATTCCGCTTTAGCTTCACATTGTTTTGGTGATACAAAGCAAAAGCTTAAACAATAGAAAACTAATGCAGCTACCACATTTATAGATTGGCAAACTGCAATTTTAATTTGCTGTTATTTAACCACTTGCTGACCGCAATGCGTATATATACGGTGCAACTTGCAAATGGTTTACCGGGATTATGGCTGAAGATATCAGACATAACCCCGGTAGCGTTTTTTGCAGCCGACGGCTGGCTTTCTCATGAAAGCATCCCGAGTGGTTCATGAGTCACTGGAATGCTTTCCGAGAAACACCAGCGAGCGCCGGGGGGCGTCCTCTCCCGACTCTTACTGGTGTTTCTTGGGCTTACCGTTTCCGTCAGTTCGCCCAAGAAATGATCCGACGGTGCGGCCGGCTGCTCCCATAGGTGATCCAAGAGTAGATACTCTTAGATCGACTCTATGGCCTTGGAGGACCAGAGCGATGTCACAACGTCACTTCTGGTGCAGGCTGGAAAGAAATTTTTTTTTTTTTTCAAGCAAAAGTTTTATTTTTATTTTTTAATTTTTTTTGACCTTTTGCTTTTAAAGGTAAAGAAGAGGTCTTTTTGACCCCAGATCTCTCCATAAAGAGGACCTGCCATCCTTATTTCTATTACATTCTTTGTAATAGGAATAAAAGTGATCAAAAATAAATAAATTAAAGAGACAGTGTAAAAATAAAAAATAAAAAGTAAAAGAAATAAGAAAAAAAATGTAAGCGCCCCCATCCCTCCGTGCTCATGCACAGACGTGAACGCATATGTAAGTCGCACGCGCATATGTAAACGATGTTCGCATCACACGTGTGAGGTAGCGCCGCGAACATTAGAGCGAGAGCAATAATTTTAGGGCTAGACCTCCCATGTAACTCTAAACTGGTTTAAACTCGTTTAAAGCGTCGCCTATGGAGATTTTTAAGTATCGTAGTTTGTTGCCATTCCACAAGCGTGTGCAATTTTAAAACGTGACATGTTAGGCATCTATTTACTCGGCAAAAACCTCATCTTTCACATTTTACCAAAACATCAGGGTACATTTTGTGTTTTTTTCTTTTAAATCATTAAAGGTAATTTTTTCAACCAAAAATGTGTTTGCAAAACCGCTACGTAAATGCCGTGTGACATAAAAAAATGCAACGATTGCCATTTTTTTCCCTAGGGTCTCTGCTAAACAAATGTATAATGTTTAGGGGTTCTAAGTAAATTTCTAGCAAAAAATACTGTTTTAAACTTGTAAACAAACAGTGCCAGAAAAGGCCTGGGCTTAAGGACTTTTGGACTGTTGAACCACTTTAAAATAGGCCCAAAAAGTGTCAAAAAGCAGGGGTCTCAACAAAGGGGGCTAATGGGTTCTTTTTTTGGTGTTCACCTTTACACCAGAGGCCACAGTGTTCCCCCTTACATTAGAGTCCTCTCCGAGGCCTTCAAAAAATACAAGGTTGAGGGATCATCATCAGCATTCAGACTTTATAAAGAATGCAACAAGAAATGTAAGGGTGCAATTAGGACGGCTAAGATAGAACATGAAAGACACATAGCGGAGGAGAGCAAAAAAAACCCCAAGAAATTCTTTAAGTATGTAAACACTAAAAAAGGGAGGACAGACCATATTGGCCCCATAAAGAATGAGGAAGGACATCTGGTTACAAAGGATGGGGAGATGGCGAAGGTATAGAATTTATTCTTCTCCTCAGTCTGCACGAGGAAATCAGGGGGCTTCAGTAACCAAAACTGCAGTATCTATCCTCATGACACATCACAGGAAGCACCTCCATGGTTAACAGAGGACAGAATTAAAATTAGACTTGAGAAACTTAACATTAATAAATCACCGGGACCAGATGGCTTGCATCCGAGGGTACTTAGGGAACTCAGTCAAGTGATTGCCAGACCGTTGTTCCTAATTTTTACAGACAGTCTACTGACTGGAACGGTACCAGCTGATTGGAGAAAAGCCAGTGTAGCACCAATATTTAAAAAGGGACAAAAATACATCCCTGGGAATTACAGACCAGTTAGCCTAACATCAATAGTATGTAAACTCTTGGAGGGGATGATAAGGGACTATATACAGGATTTTAGTAATAAGAACGGTATCATTAGCAGTAATCAGCATGGATTCATGAAGAATCGTTCTTGCCAAACCTACTCTACTACTATCTACTAACCTTCTATGAGGAGGTGAGTTGCCATCTAGATAAAGGAAGGCCTGTAGACGTGGTGTATCTGGATTTTGCAAAAGCATTTGACACAGTTCCCCATAAACGTTTACTGTACGAAATAAGGTCCATTGACATGGACCATAGGGTGAGTACATGGATTGAATACTGGCTACAAGGGCGAGTTCAGAGGATGGTGATAAATGGGGAGTACTCGGAATGGTCAGGGGTGGGTAGTGGGGTCCCCCAGGGTTCTGTGCTGGGACCAATCCTGTTTAATTTGTTCATAAACGACCTGGAGGATGGGATAAACAGTTCAATCTCTGTATTTGCAGACAATACTAAGCTAAGCAGGGCAATAACTTCTCCGCAGGATGTGGAAACCTTGCAAAAAGATCTGAACAAATTAATGGGGTGGGCGACTACATGGCAAATGAGGTTCAATGTAGAAAAAATGTAAAATAATGCATTTGGGTGGCAAAAATATGAATGCAATCTATACATTGGGGGGAGAACCTCTGGGGGAATATAGGATGGAAAAGGACCTGGGGGTCCTAGTAGATGATAGGCTCAGCAATGGCATGCAATGCCAAGCTGCTGCTAACAAAGCAAACAGAATATTGGCATTAAAAAGGGGATCAACTCCAGAGATAAAACGATAATTCTCCCACTCTACAAGACTCTGGTCCGGCCGCACCTGGAGTATGCTGTCCAGTTCTGGGCACCAGTCCTCAGGAAGGATGTACTGGAAATGGAGCGACTACAAAGAAGGGCAACAAAACGAATAAAGGGTCTGGAGGATATTAGTTATGAGGAAAGGTTGCGAGCACTGAACTTATTCTCTCTGGAGAAGAGACGCTTGAGAGGGGATATGATTTCAATATACAAATACCGTACTGGTGACCCCACAATAGGGATAAAACTTTTTCGCAGAAGAGAGCTTAACAAGACACATGGCCACTCATTAAAATTAGAAGAAAAGAGGTTTAACCTTAAACTACGTAGAGGGTTCTTTACTGTAAGAGCGGCAAGGATGTGGAATTCCCTTCCACAGGTGGTGGTCTCAGCGGGGAGCATTGATAGTTTCAAGAAACTATTAGATAATCACCTGAATGACCGCAATATACAGGGATATACAATGTAATACTGACATATAATCACACACATAGGTTGGACTTGATGGACTTGTGTCTTTTTTCAACCTCACCTACTATGTAAAATCTTCTCATTGTTCCCCATTAAAACAGTGTTCCCAGAACATCTCTTTTGTTAGAATCCCCAGAGTTCTCCCTTACATCAGAGTCTGCAGAATCCCCCTTACAATGAAAGTGAACTCTGCGAGTTCAGATGTAAAAGGAGAGCTCTGTAGATTCAGATGTAAAAGGGGAACTCTGTGGACTCGGATGTAAAGGGGGACTCTTGTTACTAACTTCATATGATTAGGAATGTTATTTAATAACAAAATATATGTATAATTTATACTATATACTATTTATACTATTAAAAAAATTGCTGTGTGCCACTAAAGTGTTCGGGTTTGACTTGAAGAAAAGGTGGCAACCCTACTGTGGTGTCCTCTCCTGGAGTGCGATGTCCACTCCTCCGGCTTCCCCTTCCGCCAAAGCGCTAGGCATCCAATAGGATCGCCTGACGCTTTGGCCAATCGGGAAACAGGTCTCATGGACCTGCCTCCTGATTGGTGGGGAGGAACTTTAGCGTGATAAAAGCGAAAATTCATCCGCTATGGTCACACGACTGGGTGGGCTTGGAGTGCACCGCTCTGCCCTCCGAGCCTACCCTTTTTTAGAAGCCAATTAGAGCCTCTGGCCCACCCCGCATTGCAATCCATGGTCTGGTGCCACTGATATGTAGATCATGGTGGATAGGGGAGGCGGCGCCCGTGCGCCCTCTATGGACGGGCCACCACTGGGTCTCACACTGGCGGCCCTCCAGCTGTTGGGAAACTACAAGTCCCATGAGGCATCGCAAGGCTGAGAGTTACAAGCATGACTCCCACAGGCAGAGGCATGATGGAGGCTGGAGGGCTGCCAGTGTGAGACCCCTGGTCTAAAGTCATCAAAACTGCTGAGGTGCGCTGGGTTTGCTCTGGGCACCCTCCCCAGCACAGCGCCAACGCAGGCCATGGCAAAAGTCTTGTCCTCTATTGTCCCACTTCACATTACTGCACTGAAAAATTACAGCGCACGGTACTTTTTTTTTTTTTTTTTAGTGTGGGGGGTGGTGCAATCTGCACCTCGCTGTGGCTAACAGAATTAAAATAAATGTCACTTTTGACATTTTAATAAAGTCATAACAACAACAAACTAAAAAAAATCAACTGGGATGACCAGGTTTGATATAAAGGAAAAAAAAAAAACCCTACAAAAAGAAAACTAACGCAGCTACCTCACAGAATTGGTAGGCAGCGATATAAATATAATGTAATGTAGATTAATAATTGATGTAAAATTCATATACCAGGTATACTTTGAGGCTATAGGACCCTATTTGATTCGATAATTAATTTTCTTTAGGGTGGTGTATTTATTCAAAATTGGTATTAATAATCTTAATTAATAATTTGTAGTAATCTTTAGTTTATGAACTTAATATGTGTCGCTGCTGTTATATTTGTTTAGCGATGTTGGCTTTGATTTATTTTAATATAGGTTTATTTCCTTTCCTGTTATTGCGTAGATGTTTTGTTATAAATTAAAAAAAATCTTTTGAATAAAGAATTATACTTAAAAAAAATAAAAATAAAAAATTGGTAGGCTGCAATATTTTTTTTTTTTTTTTTGCTGTGGGTTTAGATATGCCACAAATGTAGGAAAATATGCCACAAAATATGCCACAAATATGCCACAAATGTAGGAAATATGCCAAAAAAATGTAGAAATAATGTAGAAAAATGTAGAAATATGCCACAAAATATGCCACAAATATGCCAGAAATGTAGGAAAATATATAAAACACATAGATGTGTAGTCAGAAGAGCACAGGAAACCTTTTAATTTTTTTGTATCCCTTTTATCACACATCTCTATGTACACAGGAGAATAAGCCGGCCTGCC
This sequence comes from Aquarana catesbeiana, assembly GCF_042186555.1. Classification (NCBI taxonomy): domain Eukaryota; kingdom Metazoa; phylum Chordata; class Amphibia; order Anura; family Ranidae; genus Aquarana; species Aquarana catesbeiana. Next base: position 236,301,794 of record NC_133333.1, read on the forward strand.
AGTAGGGGGCGCCTTGGCAATGCATTATTCATTGAGCTTCATTCATTTGGGGAAGGAGAGTTGTGAGCCAAGGAGATCTTGTTCAAGACATCAAAATATTTTGGCAGCTCTGCAAAGTCACAGCTTAAGTGAGCGCGCCGGGTGTTTAACCGTTTTAAGACTGAGAAAAAGCATGTTTCAAAATCAAAGCGTCTTCCCTTCCCTCCCCCCCACCCTCCTGATTTCAGCATTGTTCTGATGAGTGGCAGCAAATTGCACAATTATTCCTCGATTCTAGACTAATGCTTTATGGTGTATTAGATCATCCTGTGAGCTCACACTTCGCCATGGCGCTGCGATTGAAATCTCATCCCCCGACAAATCTGCTTAGAATTGATGGACTTTTTTTCTTTTAAAAAACAATTGTATCCGTTCTTCACCTTCACCGGCATTATTGGATTAGGACTTAAAGGAAAATGTCAGACAAACAGAGGGGGAGGGGTCACGTCACGCGTTCCTCTAGAGGGGTCATGGCGGAAATGACTTATCTTTTTATTCCTAATTTGTCATATTCTTCTTGGGTTCTGTACTGTCACTATACATTTCTTCAAGTATTCATCCATTAAAAAAAAATATATATATATATATTGACTTCTATAATAGATTTTTCACCTTTCATGATAAATCACGTTAAATAGTCAGATCATACACTATACAATCTGATTGAACCATCTCCTTTAGGGCCCAGTCCTTGCCACGTCTCCAAGAAAATGATCCACAATGGATCCACTGGGGGCTTCATAACTGCCTGTTTTAACCCTGAAAAGCCTGCATGACCACGTCACAACCACGAGCATAGGTATGGTGGCATGGTGGTGGTGGCTTAGCCCCGTTCACATGAATTGGTGGAATTTGGCAGCAATACACCAAATGCATACCTCCCAACTGTCCCGGATTTGGAGGGACTGTCCTTGATTTGGAGCAATGTCCCTCTGTCCCTCATTCCTCCTCATTTGTCCCTCATTTTGGTCTGATCTATATAGATGTATATAAAATGCACTATTTATCTTTCAAAAAGTGTTTCCCAGTGCTAAACCTTTCATCCAATTTCTAAATTGCTGCATTTGTAAATGTCAAAAGCCAATATAAAGGAATAGTAGTGGTAAAAAAAAAGCACTTGTGGGTTTAACAAATCATTTTTTTTGTATAATTCTCCATTGAAAGGGGCGTGGCAGGGAGTGTGTCCTATGCCTGCATACTTTTGATAAAAGGTGTCCCACATTCCCATAAAAAAGTTGGGAGGTATGCCAAATGCAACACGGGGTGTCATTTTTACAGCACCCCGCAAAGCAAAGCCTCACTCCCAACCCACCTGTACCGCCCTGTCCTGCCACTGTTGTAGCCTAACCACTTGAAGACCAGGCCTTCTTCTTCTTCTGACACTTGTTGCTAACAAGTTGAAATCCGTATTTTTTGCTACAAAATGACTTATAACCCATATATATATATATATATATATATATATATATATATATATATATTTTTTTTTTAAGCAGAGACCCTAGAGAATGAAATGGCGGTTGTTGCGATATTTTATGTCACACTATATTTGCGCAGCGGTCTTCCAAACACAATTTTTTTTGGGAAAAAAATACACTTTAATGAATTTAAAAAAAGAAAACAGTAAAGTTAGCCCATATTTTTTTGGGGGATAATGTGAAAGATGATTTTACACCTAGCAAATAGATACGTAACATGTCATGCTTTAAAATTGCGCACACTCGTGGAATGGCGACAGACTACGGTACATAAAAATCTCCATAGGTGACGCTTTAATTTTTTTTTACAGGTTACATGTTTAGAGTTACAGAGGAGGTCAAAGGCTAGAATTATTGCTCTCGCTCTAACGATTGCAGCAACACCTCACATGTGTGATTTGAACTCCGTTTACATATGCGGGCGCGACTTTGCCTAGCGGTCTTTTAAACGCAGTTTTTTGGAAAAAAAAATACACTTTAATGAATTAAAAAAAAAAAAAGAAAACAGTAAAGTTAGCCCAATTTTTTGGGGGATAATGTGAAAGATGATTTTACGCCGAGTAAATAGATTATTAACATGTCATGCTTTAAAATTGCGTCTGTCCGTGGAATGGGGACAAGCTACAGTACTTAAAAATCTCCATAGGCCACGCTTTAACATTTTTTACAGGTTAACAGTTTAGAGTTAAAGAGGGGGTCTAGGACTAGAATTATTGCTCTCGTTCTAACGATCGCAGTGATACCTCACATATGTGATTTGAACACCATTTACGCATACGGACGCGACTTACATATGCGTTCGCTTCTGTGCGTGAGCACACAGGGATGGGGCGCTTTAAATATTTTTTTTTCCTTATTTATTTATTTTATTTTTATACTGTCCCTTTATTTTTTTATTTTTTATCACTTTGTAAATGTAAACAATCCTTGTGACAGTAATAGGCGGTGACAGGCACTCTTTATGGAGGGACCTATGAGACCCCCAAATTCCTTGTTTGCACTTGAAAGCATTCAATGCACCAAGCTCGGAGTATTTGAATACTTTTAGATTTTTGAAAACAGGCGCCGCTGGTTCCCGAGTGAATCATAAGTGATGTCATGATGCCTCTTGCCATAGCTGAGACCGCATTAAAGACGATTCCGGCTTCGTTCGGATCTCCGCAAGCCTGCGGATGTGCCGGCTGGTCGCTCGGGTCTCCCTATGGGACCGGAGAGCCCAGGTGAGTAATGGAAGGTGGTGGGAGGGGGGGGGGGCACGTCCCCTCCCGTGCTGCTTGTAATAATAAATAAATATATTGATTTTCCACTGCTGATTACTCTGCAACAGTGAGTGCAACAATGTAAACTGATCTCTACATTCATTATGTTGTATAACATTATTGTCTATCTTCACGTGGCAAATTCAGTTCAGTTGTATTATTATTATTAATAATATTATTATTCAGCTTGGTTGTAATATTATTTTTTATTATTATTATTAGTAGTAGTAGTAGTAGTAGTAGTATTTATTGTTCATATGTATTATTATTTTTTTTATAATTATTTAGCTATTATTTTTATAGAGTAGTAGTAGTAGTAGTAGTAGTAGTAGCATTAATAAAAAAAAATGTCTGATTTAGATGTATTATTATTAAAAATATTTGATTTAGTTGTAATGTTATTATTATTATTATTATCCAGTTCTGTTGTACACTATTACTTATTGTTCATTTGTATTATTATTATTTTCATTATTATCCAGCTGTTATTTTTATAGCTTAGTAGTAGTAGTAGTACTAGTAGTAGTAGTATTAGTAGTAGTAGTAGTAGTAAAAAATGTTTTTATCTGATTTAATTGTATCATTATGATTATTATTATTAATAATAATAATAATAACAATAATAATAATAATATTTTATTTAGTTTTAATATTATTATTATCATTATTATTATTATTATTATTCAGTTCTGTTGTATATTATTACTTATTGTTCATTTGTATTATTATTATTTTTATTATTATTCAGTTATTATTTTTAAAGCTTAGTAGTAGTAGTAGTAGTAGTAGTAGTAGTAGTAGTAGTAGTATTAATAAAAAAAAGTTTTATCAGATTTAGTTGTATTATTATTATTATTATTATTATTATTAATACTACTACTACTACTACTAATAATAATAATAATTAAAAATAATAATAATATACAACAGCACTGAAAAATATAGTTACATAGTTAGTCGGGTTGAAAAAAGACACAAGTCCATCTAGTTCAACCAATAAATAATAATACGAATAAAACTACAACTAAATTAATTAGTATTATTATTGTTGTTGTTATTATTATTAACAATAATAATAATAATTTAGTTGTATTACTATTATTATTATTATTATTTATTGGTTGAACTAGATGGACTTGTGTCTTTTTTCAACCCGACTAACTATGTAACTATATTATTCAGTTCTGTTGTATATTATTATTATTATTATTATTATTATTATTATTATTTTTCTACCATAATTATTATTAATAATTTTCCATTTAGTTGTATTATTTTTTGTATTATTTTTTGTAATTGCTTTATTTAACAAAAAGTTGCATTATACAAACATGTGCAAGAGTAGCGCATAACAAGGTCACCTGAGTAGACAGACATGCAAAATCAGTAGCAATACAATAAAGTCTACACATCATCAATGATCACCCAAGAAATAACATTCTGCAAATCAAGTGATTACCGACAAAAAAAAAACCCCATGGAAGTCTCAGTAAGAGGCGGCGGCGAGAGCCTCCAACATGTACAGAGGAAGTGCAGCATAAGAATGCAACTACGTTCAATAGGAAAAAAAAAGAAAATAATAAAGAAAACCGGGGTCATCAGAGAGATTTTTTTATTATTTTAATTTTTATTATGATTATCATTATTATTCCGTTCTTTTGTATTATGGTAAAAGAACACACAAGAAAAACAAAACATAATTTATTTGCTTGTCAGTAGAAAATAGTTTAAGGATAAAGTTTTGATTATTTGTTCTAATAAACCCCAGAGGATCGGATATATTGATAACCCGTTCATTTGTTCGCACAGTATTTCAGTGATTAGTAATTATAGTCCATCTAATTACAGATTACAGTCCATCCAAAAGTCTCCCAAGAGATGCCGAATCTAAATACCTTCCATTTATTTGTCTATTTTTATAATGAATGCTGGAACTGGTAAGATCTTTACAAACAATCCCATACATTTACATCTTCTATATTTTTTGTTTATGTTCTTCAGTACAAAATGATGATAAACCCCCCTGAATTCTATTTATATTTATAGATTATACAACACGGATGGAGGAATCTCCTGCTGCGGCTATTGTTTGCAGACAGCCAGCGCCCGCCGCTGATTGATTGGATCCGATTGGATGAAGGCTCTGTTCAGCCAACAATTTTCCACCCGCTTCAACTTTTGTTGCCCACTAGGGGCACTCGAGTTTCAGACGATTCCGCCAAAATCTTGCAAGGCAGCCTTTATACTGCACAAAAAACAAGTCCATGTTAATTTCTCCCATGACATATCAGTAATGTTTACTATGTTTTTTTTGGCTGATTTACTAAAGGAAAGGGAAGATTCTCACCTTATGCCCAATATGTGTCCATGGAAGAGATTATCTGTAAATTTGCCTAGAAAACTAGAGGACCTGCAGCTTCCAACTAGGGATCTCCCGATGTTCAAATCGAACGTAACTCGAACATCAGGTGTTTGTTTGTTTGCAAACAAAGCGAACAATTCAAGCGCTGCGGAGCGCCCCATAATGCACTGCGATGTCGCAGTGCATTGACAGCTGCTGATTGGCCAAAGCATGCACCTGACCTGCATGCTTTGGCCAATCACAGCGCGATCTGCTGTGAGAGCCATGATTGGCCAAAGGCAGGGTGCCTTTGGCCAATCATGGCTCAGGGGGCTAAGTCCCCGCCCCATACTATATACTGTAAGGCTGCTTACACGGCGGCCATATGTGGAGATTGAGAAAACTTGAGCTAGATTAGCCAGATTAGTTTGTGGCGTGCAGGCAGTTTAGTATATATATATACAGTGTAGTCAACGCTATAGTGAAAGGTGAGGGGGGGACCAGAGAGAGAGAGAGGACTGAGCAGCAAAGGATCAGAAGAGCTGGGGGACCAGAGCAGGAGAAAAAAGTAGATGTCACACATGGTGAATAGTGTGGAAGCAATATAGTGGGATGTGAGCGGGGACTGGAAAGAGAGGAGGATCAGCAAACCAGAGGATCAGCAGAGCCAGTGTTTACTACTGAGTGGGGGATCAGCAGAGTGGGGGTTACTACTGAGTGGGGCATCAGCAGACCTCGGGGATACTACTGAGTGGGGGATCAGCAAAGCTGGGGAAACTACTGAGTGGGGCATCAGCAGACCTCGGGATACTACTGAGTGGGGGATCAGCAAAGCTGGGGAAACTACTGAGTGGGGAATCAGCAGACCTCGGGATACTACTGAGTGGGGGATCAGCAGAGCTGGGGGTTACTACTAAATGGGGCATCAGCAGAGCTGGGGGTACTACTGAGCAGGTGATCTGCTGATTAATGGTACTAATAAGCTGGGGGTCTGCTGAGCAGGGGTATAAATAGCTGAGGATCTGCTGAATGTGGGTAATACTGAACTAGGGTTCTACCGGGCCCCTTTAAAACAAATAGAAAATCAATACACACAGGGCATTTGCCAAGCTTCATAGAAGCATCACAGAAGCATCAAAGTTGAAGAGTAGCCCATATCTTTAGGTGTTTGCCTACATCCCATACCCAAGGGATGTGAGTAGGTTTGTAAGTCCTGCATATTCCCCTCTAAGGGAAAGCTCCCAGAAAGCTAGATTACATCTTTACTGCTTGGGTCCTTCCACTACTTCCCGTGACCAACTGAAACACAGACCTACTCCTGCCAGACTGTATATAAAGAGCCCCCTTGCCCAAGATGCCCCACACTGGCATGGGCAGGGCTGGCACTTACTCATTCTCTGATAGACCCCACCCAATACTCTGGGGACCTCTAGCGGCTCTGTAGGCTTTTACACAAACCTATTCTACACTACAGGGTTCCCAACCCTAACTATAGAGACATCTAGTGGCCAACTTGGGGAACTGCAGCGAGCACCTCTGACTGTTCAGAAATATGGCCCTGCCTGGGAGAAGATAGTAAAGGAAAGAGATCGGAGGAGACAAAAATGGTGCTCTCAAATGTAACTACCTACCACATAGCTCCCAACTGTCCCTGATTTGGAGGGACTGTGACTGATTTGGAGCAATGTCCCTCTGTCCCTCATTCCTCCTCACTTGTCCCTCATTTTGGTCTGATCCATATAGATGTATATAAAATGCACTTTTATCTATCACAAAGTGTTTCCCAGTACTAAACCTTTCATCTGATTTCTAAATTGCTGCATTTGTAAATTCCAAAAGCCAATATAAAGGAATAGTAGTGGTAAAAAACGCACTTGTGGATTTAACCAATCTTGTTTTTTTTGTACAATTCTCCTGTAAGGGGGCGTGGCCAGGGGTGTGTCCTATACCTGCATACTTTTGCTGATAGATGTCCCTCATTCCCATCTCAAAAAAGTTGGGAGGTATGCCTACCGTGGGACTAAGCTGATACTCTATCAGTACATAGTCACCTAGAAAACAGGTATTTACAAGAGAGGATGAGTGATCTATAAACTTTTGGGGTAACAAAATGTAATAAAGTTTTTCAGATTTTTTATTTTTCATCTTGATTCTTTGGTATAAAGTAAAATTTATGTGCTTAAAGGGAGAGTTCACCTTCACCACAAAACTGTCTATGAGCAGTGATGACTAGGCCTCACTTAGTAACGTCCTGTGAGTTTTCCAATCAGGCCTCATAAGGTATATAAATGGCCTACACCTATAGAAAGGGCTTTATTCAACTTTAGTAAAAGCCGCACAGTTTGTTTTAATCTACAAACATCCCTTACCTGCATAGCAGTGGTGGTTGGTGCTCAAACCAACGCCACCCCCTCCCCCCCAGGATTGACAGGAATGCATGCAGGAGACGTACGGCCTCCTTACCTTAGGAGGCAGATGTCCTGCCCAGGATGACTCCGATCTCCCCTCCTCCTCCCTCCTCTGTCCGATTCGGAGAGTGCTGGATGCTGAATGGCTGAGACGCTGCGGGTGAGCCACCCCTAAAGTCCCAGTGGCGGCTGGTGGGTCGGTCGGTCTTTCCCTGCTTACCCTGCGTCTCCTCCTCCCCCTTAGCCAATAACATCGCTTTTTCATTTGGCCAATCGGGAAACGGGTCTCACCACCCAAAAAGAGGAGGTTCGTGGTCGCTCTGAGCAGGTAAGTATAGACATGTTTGCTATTTATTTATTTATTTATTTATTTATTATTTTATCTTTACAATCACTTTAACTCCAAACTGATGGCCTGTAGGGGCTTTTTCGAGCATCACATATGGAAAATTTCGAGTACCAAAATTCGTCACCATTTCACAGGCGCACACAATTTTAACGCTTGACATATTGGGTATCTATTTACTCGGTGCAAACTCATCTTTTATATTTTACAAAAAAATTGGGTAAAATATTGTGTTTGCAAGGTGAAGATTCCTCTGGTCACAAAGTTGAAGGAAGTAATAAAAATGGGTGTCTGCTCCTTCCCCGTGACCCTACCCTCACGTATAGGAGATGCCACCTTGACCTTGTTAACATTGCCACGTTTGTTGGGCGCACACCGCCACACATAACAGCATGTATGCCTAAGAACCACTAAGCAGTTAAGTGCTTTAATGGAACTGGTTTAAAGATGCTAATGTGAATGTATGGAGGAATGGCAAGTTCTCTCGGTATGGTATAGAGCAATTACGCATCCAATAAATCACCTACTGGAATTGAGAAGGATCCATTTCATAAACCCAAAAGCCCGGTGTGTGGCATTGTTCAGCACTTTGTGTCAAGCCGCGCATAAATACAAGGGCTGGATTAAAAATACATGGGAGTAAATATGCTAAAACACAAGAAGGAGCTAATCACAATATGGCAGATTACTTATATAAATGGTTTAGACTATTATTATAACTCTACTTGATTGTATAGTTGATTTAAGACAGGCACCTACTCAGCAATTATACAAATGAATATTCTAATAAGCTACACAAAATTAAGGGACAATGTCATGTTTGCTTTCATTTTTTTGTGTAATTGAAATGGCAGCTCCAAGGTGGAAAGTACTTTTAACTTTATTATTTAATGCAATTTTTTTTCACATTTGGAAAGGATGTATTTCTGTTACTGACTGTGGGAATTGTAAAATAGACACAAAGGTGCTTGTTTTGTGGTCTGGACGGATTCAGTACAAGCCTTGTTGCAAAATCTTCAACTAATATCAACAAAGAGCTCATTTATAATGCGGTGAATAGGGTGTCCATATATAATTTATCTTTATACAGCAGTTTGACTTACATTTATGATTCTTAAAGCAGAACTTCAGTCATTTTTTCATCTTTCCATCTATTAAATCTTCTGCCCTTGTTGTTGTTTTAACTTTGGATAGTAAAACATTTTTTTTCTGCCAGTAAATACAGCCCACTTCCTGTTTCTTGTCTGGTCATTAGCCTAGGCTTGTGACATCATGCACAGCTCTCTCTCTCACTCTCGTGAGAGTTTTCCAGGAAGGGAGGGGGGGGTGAGTCATAAGAGAGCCAATGAGAGCTACAGAGCTGGAGGTGTGCTTCTGTGTCTGTGTAAATCCAGGAAGTGAACAGGCAGCAGCTTCAGCTGCCCACAGTTAAAATGGTTGCAGCTGTTCTCGGTGGAGCGAAATTTCTGCAGCATATTTGGCAAGTACAGAATCACAGTACAGTGGAACCTTGGATTACGAGCATAATCTGTTCCAGGAGAATGCTTGTAATCCAAAGCACTCACATACAGTAGTGTATTTAGATTTTGTGCTGCCCTAGGCCTGACTAAACTCTTGCACCCCCTAATTTAAAAATGACCCACCCCTTCCTGTCAAGGCCATACCCCTTGCTGTTTAAGACCTGCCCTGAAATTTTCGAGTGGGGACACTAGTTCTGAGGGCCAGGGGGGAGGGGGGGGCAGTGGATTCCCTTAATTTGCATAGATTTCCGCTCACTTCCTGTTTGGCTATGGGGCAGGAAGTGAAGGGAAATCTCTGCAATGGGACAGGGATGGTAAAAAAATAAACTGACAGGGGCTATAACCCTCCCTTATTCTATCCAAAATGAAAAAAAAAGGTGTTGCCTATAGTTCTACTTTAAGCACAAATTTCTGATAATTTTATGGAGAGGACTAAGAAGATATAACCATGCCAATGGTGCAGCAGAAAACATTTAGCACAGTGAGGAAGGTTTGTGGTCCAGGATGAGAGGACAGTCAAAATTAGAAGCGGCGCCCAATGCCCCCCCCCAGTCGCGGAATGCCGGCCGCCCGCATACCAGAAGCAGTGCGGCCGCTTTGTAGGTGCGCTAGACTATTTTGCCTCTCAACCCAGTCCGCCCCATAAGACTGTGTAGCACAAGCCGGCGGGGACTCTTTCCGTGCTGCCCGCCTGCAAAGTGCTGCCCTAGGCCTGGGCCTTGTTGGCCTAGGCCAGGATGCAGCGTTGCTCACAAATCAAAGCGAATTCCCCCATAGAAGTCTATGGAAACAAAGATAATTCGTTCCGCATTGACTTCTATTGCATGCAATACCGCATGTGGCCAGAGGTGGGGGGCGCCGGAGAGCCTCGGAAATACTCAGGGACAGCTCGGCTGAACTGGGAAACCCTCGGAAAGGCCTGGAAACACTCGGGAACGGAGTATTTCCGTGTGTTTCCGAGTGATTCCGAGTGTTTCTGAGTATTTCCGAATGGCTGCGAACCGTTGCGAGTGTCACCGGCGCCCCCGCACCTCTGGCCAAATGCAGTACTGCACACCACATTAGCTTGAATTCTGCTCGTTTTGCTGGACAACACTCGCAAACCGAGTGAGGATTTAAAAAAAAAGTTGCTTGTCTTTCAAAATGCTCGTTAACCGCATTACTCGTTAATCAAGGTTCCACTGTCTATATAATATAATATGCAAAGTGGTTGGAGGGAAGCTTCAGAATGGCAAAGATGTTTTTTATTACAAATTATGTGAGCAGACCGCAGTTCCTCTTTAAAGTGTAAGTTCACTTTTTTGCAGAAAAAGTGAAAAAGGTTAACTAACACCATACAGCCCACTCCCACCCCCTCAGTTCCAGATGTACTTACCTCCATAGGTGATGAGTTGCCAGTGCCCACACAGCCGGTGAAATGACAGAATTTCTCCCTCTTCTTTCTGCAGGGCTTTCAGGATGGATCAGAACAATTCTGATTGGTCAGCCCCAGCGTAGAGAATCATTCTGATCCATTCGAGAAGCCCTGCAGAAAGAAGAAGGAGAAGAGTGCGGATTTCAAATCTCCAGACCACTACATGGGCTGCTTGGGCACTGACAGCTCATCACCCGTAGGAAGGGTGTAGGGTGTTAGTTCACCTTTTATTTTTTTTGAAAAAGCGAACTAACCCTTTAACTGACCCCTGTAAAAAAACTATCGGGTGGTGTATTAAATCTCTTGTGGAGCTCCTAGTACTACTCTTATCTCAAACATCCAGGCAGGTTTGATAGAGTGTCTTCCAATGGACACAGTGGGGTCCTCCCATTGACTCCTACATCACTACTGTGCCCTGTTCTTAATCACAGCAGCCAGCAGAGGGCATGATATCTGACACACCCAGAAATGTCGGATAGCCGGAAGTCCAGAGCTCTTCAAGGGAGCAAAGATTCAAAGCATAACTAAATGTAACACCCTCGAGCCAGTGTGCTAGCTGTAAATAGGTTCCGTTGTTAGTGTAGGTAAATTGGCTTGGCAGAGAGCCAGGCCTGGGTTGTGAATCCAGGTCAGGGTTTAGTGACTCAGGGGCTGGGTGACTCATCCTTACAGGTTTTCCGGTGCCTCCCCCTGTTCTCTGGAACATTGGAGAATGTTCTAGACATAGTAGGTGGAAGCTAGGAGGGGCTGTAAGGAATATTTTTTGAGGGCCTCAGCCAATTCCAAGTAAAGGTCTGGCAGGGGGCAGGCCTCCTCATAAGTAGACATGAGTCATGCCAACAAGTGCAGGGGGCAAAATGGAATTGCAGTGCTGAGAAGGTTGTCGGTGGCCCTTGAGGGTTCCCCCCCCCCCAGTCCAAGGGGGGGGGGGTGACCTCGAGCCTGGGGCTCCTACTCCCTACAACGCATGGAGGAAACCCATCCTGGCAACATGGGAGCAAGTGAGAGGCCAGCAGGAGCAGTTCCAGAGGATCTCCTGAGAGTCAGCCTGGTGGGCTGGTGAGTGTCAGTCTGGAGGACTGTGGGGAGAAGTTAGCCTGGAGGGCTAGTGAAACTGGGGCAGCTGGAGCCAGGCGGGTTGGCAGTGCCTGAAGAGGTGGTGCTGGGATCAGTGACCACAGAGAAGAAGTGCTGGGGAAGTGTAAGCTGTGTCACCCTATCTGCTCTCATGTATAGGGACTGCGAGTCCCTGCCTGTAATGGGCCGTTGCTACAAAACTACGACAGGGTGATATAGCTAGGTTCTGTAAGCAAGTGAGTGCTGGAGGAAGAAGAGGAGCTGTATATAGAGACTGTATAAAGGAGGAGTTGTCCTTGAAGTTTGTTTGAAGTTAAGTGGGCATCCCATAACCTCCCATACCTATCCAAGTTATATCCCTCAAATAAAACAAAAAAAAACCTAAATCATGAACTGTGGAGTAACTGTGGAAATTCAGTGTGCCTGGCTGTGGGGGGTCCCATTCTACTTGTAGCTCCTTAGGGGGTGCGCTACAAAAAGGCAAAACTTTTTTTTAGTTTTGGATAGAGTGGAGAGGGATTAGAACCCTTGTCAGTTTTTTTATTGCTGCCTGTGCCCCCCGTTAGGGAGGTTCACCTTCTCTATTTGTCCTATTTACTGTTATCACCAAGAGTGAAAGTGAAAGAAATTTTTGGATTGACACCAGAACAAAAATAGAGGGGTAATCTTCCAATTGGAACACTATCCCTGGTGACAACCAGGGATTTCCTCACTTTGGATTGATTTCCTTTGACTTCATGTTTTGGCTAGCGGGGGGGGACCCCAGAAGAGGAGGATCCAGGCTGCTCTGTCCAAAACCACTACACAGAAATAGTAAGTATAGCATGGTTGTTATTAAAAAAATACCTTTACTGCTTCAGGACCGCGCTATAGCCGAAAAGCGTCTACACTTTACTTTGCGGGGAGGGCGTACATGGACGTCCTCCCGTGATCCTTCGGATTACAGGTCGGGGTAAAGGGCCAATGGCAGCTGATCACAGGATGTAAACACAAGCCAGTTATCTACTTTTTTTCCCTCACACTTACAGGGGCATCGGCACTGAATATCAATGTCCTGATTTTTAGTGCAGTCCCAACAGTGCCCACCAATGCTGCTAATCAGTCTAGTGCCACCAATCATTGCCCATCCGTGCTGTTAATCAGTACCCCATCATCAGTGTCACCTCTCAGTGCTGCCTATCAGTGCTGCCTACCAGTGCCTATCAGTGCTGTAAATCAGTGCCTCCTCATCAGTGTCATCTCTTAGTGCTGCCTATCAGTGCCCATCAGTGAAGGAGGAAAATTACCTGTTTGCAAAATTTTATAACAAACTATGAAAAATCTTTTGTTTTTTGTTTTTTCAACATTTTCATTTGTTTAGCAAAATATAATAATATCACCATAAGAAAGCTCTATTTGTGTGAAAATAAAAAAAAAGTGATAAAAATGTTGTTTGTGTACAGTGTTGTATGATGGCGCAATTGTCATTCAAAGTGCCCAGTAGGCAAGCAGTTAATATCACTTTAACACTCACTGTACAGGTGTGTATAAACCTTCCTCTTTGACAGGTGCTGTTTTTTTTTTTTTTTTTTTTTTTAGTCTTATCACAAATGATACATTACACACACTGTATGAGCCAAAAAAAAAAAACATTTTAATGCACAATTAAAATACAATGTGCATGCATCTTGGATCATATTCATCACATCTCAAACCTGGGACAGTTATAACGTAAACCTGACCTAAATACATACATAACAAAGACAAATCACATTCCGTCCAGATACAGTATGTGGCTTGGTGAAGACTTTGTGTTTTATAATAATAACTGGGATGGGAAATATAGTAACTACTGGGGGAGGTGTGAAAGGTAGGAAAGAAGAAGAAGAAAAAATAATAAGCTGATACCCCAAAGGGTCTGGGCATCGAAGGTTATGGTTTCCCCTCATGGGTTGGTGCTATTTTAAAGTGTTTGTTACCCCAAAACTTCATATTCCTGATATGTGCCTGCTGTACCAAGTACTTGTATGAGGAAGTATCCTGTTCTCTTCGTCTTGTTTCCTTTATGTGAAATCCCTGGTGTTCCTGCCAGTCCGTCTGCTTTCCTATTCAAAACTGACCACACTAAGCAGGAGAGCACACTGTGGTCAGTTCTCTAGTTATGCTGGGAACTCAGTGTGCTCTCCTCCAATGATCAGACTTGTCCTGTCATGCTCTCATTGCACAGCCATTCACTGGAAAACTCGGTGTACTGCTGCTGCTTCTCCTCCCCCAGCTCTTTTGCAGCTGTGAACAGAGTGAATGTGATCACTTATAAAAAAAAGGGTTATTTATATATTTTTTTTAATTATCTATAAAAAAATGTTTTGCCTTTCATTTCTATTTTAAACTGAATAGGTTGTTTTAAAGGGTGTGATCGTTTACAATCACTTTAACTTGTTTCACGTAGTGAAAGGATCTCTTTAGGGTACCCATAGACATGGAGACACAGGAGCCACCGGTCCATTAGGGGCACAGGGGCGCCGTCCCCCTTGTTTGCATGCGGGGAGTTTTTTTTATTTTTAAGCCACATTATTAGAGCCTGAAGCTCTAATTGGCTTGAAAAAAGGTTGGGCTTGGGGCGCAACCCGAACCCACCCACTTGTGACCATAGCGAATCAATATTCGCTATTGTCTTTCGGCTTCTCCTCCCGATCAGGACAAGAAGGCGGATTGGGTTGGCTGGGAGGAGAAGCCAAGGAGGCCGTGGAGGGGCTGAGTGCGGGGGACCGTGCCGTGGAGGGGTGAGTGCGGGGGGACCATGGAGGGGTAAGTGTGTGGGGGGGCCGTGGAGGGGTGAGTGCGGGTGGACTGTGTCATGGAGGGTTGAGTGCAGCGGGAGCGTGTCGTGGAGGGGTGAGCTCGGGGGGACCGTGTCATAGAGGGGTGAGTGCGGGTGGACCGTGTTGTGGAGGGGTGAGCTCGGGGGGACCGTGTCGTGGAGGGGTGAGTGCGGGTGGACCGTGTTGTGGAGGGGTGAGCTCGGGGGGACCGTGTCGTGGAGGGGTGAGTGCGGGTGGACTGTGTTGTGGAGGGGTGAGCTCGGGGGGACCGTGTCGTGGAGGGGTGAGTGCGGGTGGACCGTGGAGGGGTGAGTGCGGGGGGACCATGTTGTGGAGGGGTGAGTGCGGGACGACCAGGGGGAGTGAGTGCGGGACTGTGCCATGGAGGGGTGAGTGCAGGGGGACCAAGGAGGGGTGAGTGCATGGGGGACCACGGAGGAGTGAGTGCGGGGGGACCGTGGAGGGGTGAGTGCGGGACGACCGTGGAGGAGTGAATGCCAGGAGACAGTGCCGTGGAGGGGTGAGTGCGGGTGGACTGTGTCGTGGAGGATTGAGTGCAGCGGGAGCGTGTCGTGGAGGGGTGAGCTCGGGGGGACCGTGTCGTAGAGGGGTGAGTGCGGGTGGACCGTGGAGGGGTGAGTGCGGGTGGACTGTGTCGTGGAGAGTTGAGTGCAGTGGGACCGTGTCGTGGAGGGGTGAGCTCGGGGGGAACGTGTCGTGGAGGGGTGAGTGAGGGTGGACCGTGGAGGGATGAGTGCGGGGGGACCATGTTGTGGAGGGGTGAGTGCGGGGTGACCAGGGGGAGTGAGTGCGGGACTGTGCCATGGAGGGGTGAGTGCAGGGGGACCAAGGAGGGGTGAGTGCATGGGGGACCATGGAGGAGTGAGTGCGGGGGGGCCGTGGAGGGGTGAGTGCGGGGCGACCGTGGAGGAGTGAATGCCTGGGGACCGTGCCGTGGAGGGGTGAGTGTGGGGGGACAGTGGACACGGTGAGTGCGGGTGGACCGTGGAGGGGTGAGTGAGGGGGGACCACGGAGGGGTGAGTGCGGGGGGACTGTGCTGTGCAGGGGTGTGTGCGGGGGGACAGCGGAGGGGTGAGTGAGTGGGGACCGTGGAGGAGTGAGTGTGGGGGGGACCATGCCGTGGAGGGGTGAGTGCGGGGGGACCGTTGAGGGGTCAGTGCAGGGGGACTGTGAAGGGGTAAGTGCGGGGGGACCGTGTTGTGCAGAGGTGAGTGTGGGGGGACCATGGAGGGGTGAGTGTGGGGGACCATGGAGGGGTGAGTGCGGACCTGGGGTGGGTTTGCCGTCCCCCCAAAAACGTTTAGCACCAGCTGCCACTGGGTTGATCTCAGATTGAGTCAGGTGGCTTTGGTCTTGCCTGTGGTCTATAACATAGAGCAACACATAAGCCTTCCGTTCATTCTTGGGAACAATAGCTAGTCGCTTTGAAATTATTTTGGTTGATTACTATATTGTCCATTATTGTTGCTATAGGTAACTGTTGGTCGAGGATTAGGGATGAGCTTCGAGTTCGAGTCGAACTCATGTTCGACTCGAACATTGGCTGTTCGCAAGTTCGCCGAACAGCGAACAATTTGGGGTGTTCGCAGCAAATTCGAATGCCGCGAAACATCCTTTAAAAGTCTATGGGAGAAATCAAAAGTGCTAATTTTAAAGGCTAATATGCAAGTTATTGTCATAAAAAGTGTTTGGGGACCTGGGTCCTGCCCCAGGGGACATGGATCAATGCAAAAAAAAGTTTTAAAAACGGCCGTTTTTTCAGGAGCAGTGATTTTAATAATGCTTAAAGTCAATCAATAAAAGTGTAATATCCCTTTAAATTTCGTACCTGGGGGGTGTCTATAGTATGCCTGTAAAGGGGCGCATGTTTCCTGTGTTTAGAATAGTCTGACAGCAAAATGACATTTTGAAGGAAAAAACTCATTTAAAACTACCCGCGGCTATTGCATTGCCGACAATACACATAGAAGTTCATTGATAAAAACGGCATGGGAATTCCCCAAAGGGGAACCCCGAACCAAAATTTAAAAAAAAAAATGACTTGGGAGTCCCCCTAAATTCCATACCAGGCCCTTCAGGTCTGATATGGATATTAAGGGGAACCCCGGCCAAAATTTAAAAAAAAAATGACGTGGGGTTCCCCCTAAATTCCATACCAGACCCTTCAGGTCTGGTATGGATTTTAAGGGGAACCCCGCGCCAAAAAAAAAAAAAAAAAACGGCGTGGGGTCCCCCCAAAAATCCATACCAGACCCTTATCCGAGCACGCAACCTGGCAGGCCGCAGGAAAAGAGGGGGGGACGAGAGTGCGGCCCCCCCCTCCTGAACCGTACCAGGCCACATGCCCTCAACATTAGGAGGGTGCTTTGGGGTAGCCCCCCAAAACACCTTGTCCCCATGTTGATGAGGACAAGGGCCTCATCCCCACAACCCTGGCCGGTGGTTGTGGGGGTCTGCGGGCGGGGGGCTTATCGGAATCTGGAACCCCCCTTTAACAAGGGGACCCCCAGATCCCGGCCCCCCCCCTGTGTGAAATGGTAAGGGGGTTCTTACCCCTACCATTTCACTAAAAAACTGTCAAAAATGTTAAAAATGACAAGAGACAGTTTTTGACAATTCCTTTATTTAAATGCTTCTTCTTTCTTCTATCTTCCTTCATCTTCTGGTTCTTCTGGTTCTTCCTCCGGCGTTCTCGTCCAGCATCTCCTCCGCGGCGTCTTCTATCTTCTTCTCCTCGGGCCGCTCCGCACCCATGGCATTGGGGGGAGGCTCCTGCTCTTCTCTTCTTCTTTTCTTCTCTTCTTCTCTTCTTCTCTTCTTCATTTTCTTCTCCGGGCTGCTCCGCAATCCATGCTGGCATGGAGGGAGGCTCCCTCTGTGTGACGGCGCTCCTCGTCTGACAGTTCTTAAATAACGGGGGGCGGGGCCACCCGGTGACCACGCCCCCCTCTGACGCACGGTGACTTGACGGGACTTCCCTGTGACGTCACGGGGAATGCCACAGGGAAGTCCCGTCATGTCCCGTGCGTCAGAGGGGGGCGGGGTCACCGGGTGGCCCCGCCCCCGTTATTTAAGAACTGTCAGACGAGGAGACGCCGTCACACAGCGGGAGCCTCCCTCCATGCCAGCATGGTTTGCGGAGCGGCCCGGAGAAGAAAATGAAGAAGAGAAGAAGAGAAGAAAAGAAGAAGAGAAGAGCGGGAGCCTCCCCCCCATGCCATGGGTGCGGAGCGGCCCGAGGAGAAGAAGATAGAAGACGCCGCGGAGGAGATGCTGGACGAGAACGCCGGAGGAAGAACCAGAAGAGCCAGAAGAACCAGAAGATGAAGGAAGATAGAAGAAAGAAGAAGCATTTAAATAAAGGAATTGTCAAAAACTGTCTCTTGTCATTTTTAACATTTTTGACACTTTTTTCGTGAAATGGTAGGGGTAAGAACCCCCTTACCATTTCACACAGGGGGGGGGCCGGGATCTGGGGGTCACCATGTTAAAGGGGGCTTCCAGATTCCGATAAGCCCCCCGCCCGCAGACCCCCACAACCACCGGCCAGGGTTGTGGGGATGAGGCCCTTGTCCTCATCAACATGGGGACAAGGTGTTTTGGGGGGCTACCCCAAAGCACCCTCCCAATGTTGAGGGCATGTGGCCTGGTACGGTTCAGGAGGGAGGGGGGCCGCACTCTCGTCCCCCCCTCTTTTCCTGCGGCCTGCCAGGTTGCGTGCTCGGATAAGGGTCTGGTATGGATTTTTGGGGGGACCCCACGCCGTTTTTTTTTTTTTTTTGGCGCGAGGTTCCCCTTAAAATCCATACCAGACCTGAAGGGTCTGATATGGAATTTAGGGGGAACCCCACGTCATTTTTTTTTTTTAATTTTGGCCGGGGTTCCCCTTAATATCCATACCAGACCTGAAGGGCCTGGTATGGAATTTAGGGGGACTCCCACGTCATTTTTTTTTTTTAATTTTGGTTCGGGGTTCCCCTTTGGGGAATTCTCATGCCGTTTTTATCAATGAACTTCTATGTGTATTGTCGGCAATGCAATAGCCGCGGGTAGTTTTAAATGAGTTTTTTCCTTCAAAATGTCATTTTGCTGTCAGACTGTTCTAAACACAGGAAACATGCGCCCCTTTACAGGCATACTATAGACACCCCCCAGGTACGAAATTTAAAGGGATATTACACTTTTATTGTTTGACTTTAAGCATTATTAAAATCACTGCTCCTGAAAAAACGGACGTTTTTAAAACTTTTTTTTGCATTGATCCATGTCCCCTGGGGCAGGACCCGGATCCCCAAACACTTTTTATGACAATAACTTGCATATTAGCCTTTAAAATTAGCACTTTTGATTATTCATGTTCGTGTCCCATAGACTTTAACGGTGTTCGCGTGTTCGAACGAACTTTTTTCCTGTTCGCATGTTCTGGTGCGAACCGAACAGGGGGGTGTTCGGCTCATCCCTATCGAGGATCTATCTCACATTCGGTACATGGTTAAAAGAGATTAATCATTGGGCAAACTATATGTTTCAGAAGCCTCAGGAAGAAGCTGCCCCTGGAAAATGTGAACCGATGACCTTTTGGCATTTTGCGCAACAAGTTTATATAAGTCAATCATTCTTCTTACACTCAGTAAGTTGAGCACTGCGCCGCTAAGAGACGGATATGAATATGGTGGACCGTGTGGTTACCTATAAGCACTCATCTAGTTCATGTACGTTATCAATAATACACGGCGTTTGACATGTATTAATGTCAAATACTGGCTTTACCAGCAATTTCCGAGTGTATAGAGCAGTTAGTTCATAGAATGCGTGCTAATAAATTATTAATTAGATATTTTAGGTGGTGATGTAGGTTACAAGAGAAAGTACATGCTTTTCAGTCTTTGGGAAAATCCATTTTTGTTTTATGATATTAGTGTTACAGTACGATACAAGAGGAAGAGCTATCAATGTAAATGCTGATAGTTGCTGGCAGAATTCTTTTACATTATTGTAACTTTTAAATAGAATTGTATATTTTCATTGTTGTTATGTTTAACACAAACAAATACAGTTTTAGGTGTTTTCTTCTGTCTTATTAAACTCAAATTTTAGGAAAGAATGAAATTTAAATGGTGCAGTGTGCATCAATTCCCTTACCCCCCAGTCTTGGTTGCAAGAGCCTCTTCCTAAGTCACCCTGCAATGTATTGGACCTAAGTCACAGTTTCCTCTTTGACCCATGGCAATTTCCTGCCCTGGTGACCAGACATTTTCCCCTGCTGGTTATCTTTGGGGCACTGGTCCATTCACTGCCCCCTGTGAGATCTCCTGTCTCTGAAGTCTGTGAATGAGGATCAGGAAAATGGAAAATGTTGCCTCCAAAAACAGGAGATGCCCACATCACGCAGGCAACGATGAGGCCTTTGTAGCACCCTCTACTCTGCTAGATGTAGATAGGTTTGTTGTTAGTGTAGGAAAATGTATTTTGGCTCAGGACCAAAACTGAGCCGCTGAATCTGATACAGGGTTCAATGAGTTATGCCCCGTACACACGGTCGGACTTTGTTCGGACATTCCGACAACAAAATCCTAGGATGTTGGCTCAAACTTGTCTTGCATACACACGGTCACACAAAGTTGTCGGAAAATCCGATCGTTCTAAACGCGGTGACGTAAAACACGTACGTCGGGACTATAAACGGGGCAGTGTCCAATAGCTTTCATCTCTTTATTTATTCTGAGCATGCGTGGCACTTTGTGCGTCGGATTTGTGTACACACGATCGGAATTTCCGACAACGGATTTTGTTGTCGGAAAATTTTATCTCCTGCTCTCCAACTTTGTGTGTCGGAAAATCCGATGGAAAATGTCCGATGGAGCCCACACACGGTCGGAATTTCCGACAACACGCTCCGATCGGACATTTTCCATCGGAAAATCCGACCGTGTGTACGGGGCATTAGGCTGGATGCCTCAACCTGACAGCTCCTCTGGTGCCATCCCCTGTTTCTAGAAGGTTGTAGAAACTTCTTGAGCAAGTAGGTGGAAGCTAGGAGGGGCTGCTAGGAATATTTATGAGGGCCCCAACCAATCCCCAGTAAAATGGCTGGCAGGGGGCAGGCTCACCTCATAAATAGACATGAGTCATGCCAGGAGGCGCAGTCGGGTGGAAGATAGAGATGAAGTGCTGAGGAGGCTGTTGGTGGCCCTTGAGAGTGTCCCCTAGTCTGGAGGGGGGGTGACCTTGGGCCTGGGGCTTGGGTGCTGGAAAGATCTGCCAAAACACACAGGGGAAATCCTTCCTGGAGGCATGGGAGCAAGGAGAGAGGACAGCAGGAGCAGGTCAGCACCACTGGGAGAATTCCTGAGAGTCAGCCAGGTGGGCTGGTGAGTGTCAGTCTAGAGGACTGTGGGGAGAAGTTAGCCTGGAGGGCTAGTGAAAGGGGCAGCTGCAGCCAGGTGGGTTGGCAGTGCCTGAAGAGGTGGTACTGGGATCAGTAGACACAGGAGTGATGCAAGCTGGACACTGAAAATTCTGCTACACATCTAAGTGGCCTCGGGTTCCTGCCTTTAATGGGTTTTTGCCTTTGATCTGACTGAGTGACTGTCAGTTCTTCACAGTGATCAAGCTGGGTTCTGCAAGCAAGTGAGTGCTGGAGAAAGAAGTGGAGCTGTACATGGGGACTGTATATAGAGTGTATATAGAGACTGTATATAGGAAGAGTTGTCCCCGAAGTTGTTGTTGAAGTCAAATGGGCATCCCATAACCTCCCATCCCTATCCAATTGCTGTGCAGGGTGGGGGATCCCAATTAACTGTGGCTCCTTAGGGGGGTGCGCTACACCTCATTTGCTTGATAAATCTACAGAAACTCTGGCTGCAATACTCGTCACCACTAGAGATGAGCTTGGGTTCAGTCCAAACCCAGAAAGGGAGCTGTCAGTGCTGGGCCATGCGGACATATTAGCTCAATAATGTCACATGTATCCCTAACCCTTTGTGTACGCACAGCTGCGAGGCAGGGAAGCCACCACCTGCAGCTAATTGACCCTGCACTGAATGAATTTGGGTTCCAAGCCAAATCAAAACTCATCCCTGCTCATCATCTCTCTAGCCCTGTTACCTGCAGTAATTCATTTATGCCACTAGATGCTCTCAGACTTCCAGTTTAGATTACGAAAAGCATCATCCACCCCACTTTCTGTAAGTGCAGTGTGTCAAGGACTGTTCTCTGGGCATGGCACCCTGCATTCACAGTGCAATATGTCAGCATCATTCTCTGGACCATTAGAGACAATCCAGCAGTGGAGAAAAGAACCTAGCACATTTATAGTTAAATAGTTACTTAGTGAGTCAGGTTGAAAAAAGACAGAAATCCATCTAGTTCAACCAATTAAGATAACACATATAGAAAGCCTCCATATATACTATATATATACCCACAGTTGATCAAGAGGAAGGCAAAAAAAAAAACCCAATAAAGAATGGTCCAATTCACTCCAAAAAATTCCTTCTTGATCCCCCGGAAGGCAATAAGATATTCCCCGGATGAACTACCCCTAGCGTTATTACCTCAAAAAATTAGTATCCCATTATAGTTTGTGCATTTAGGAATACAAGCAGGAACAAAAGAACAAGCCGCTGCTCCAGGTGAGTTTAATGATCCACAGAGCTGGAGTGGCTGGGTACTAGCCCAGATTTTGAAGAAGCACAATGTCTATGTGAAACGCGTCACCTCTCCTGTCTGTGTCGTGGTTCTGGTGGCAGTTCCTGTATATTCAATAAATCCGTTGGATGGACAAAGGTGTGCAGCAATTTCTTCCTCTCTTTGTTCATTTAGGAATGCATCCAGCTCTTGCCCAGGCCAATTTTTAGCTTTCAGTGCTGCCACACTGTGAATGACAATTGTGCGGTCATGCAACACTGTACCCATATGAAATTTTTATTATTTATTCACACAAATAGAGCTTTCTTTTGGTGGTATTTATTCACCCTGGTTTTTTTTTTGCTAAATAAACGAAAAAAGACTGAAAATATTGAAAAAAAACCCATTTTGTTCTTAGTTTCTGTTATAAAATTTTGCAGGTAAATAATCTTTCTTCATAAATTTAAGCCAAAATATATTCTGCTACATTTGTTTGGTAAAAAAAACAATCAGTGTTTATTATTTAGTCTGTAGGAAAGTTATAGAGTACACAAACTATGGTATGTATCTGAAATATTGTTAATTGTGATGTACTGAGGGCCTATCTCATTTCTTGAGGCTCGAAAACATCAGGATAGTCCAAATACCCCCCAAATGACCCCCTTTTTTTAGACAGTCCTAGGTATTTAGTAAGAGGCATGGTGGAGGGCTTTCACACTGGAGCGGTGCGCTTGCAGGGCGGTCATAAAAGTCTTGCAAGCCGCATCTTTGGAGCGCATTAGGATCGGTGTATTTACCGCTTCTAAAGTGTTCCTTCCCATTGAAAACAATGGGGCAGCGCTGCAAACCCGCCCGCAAAGCGCTACTGCAGCAGCGCTTTGCGGGCGGTTTTAACCCTTTTTTGACCGCTAGTGGGGGGTTAAAACCGCTCCGCTAGCGCCGCTAAAACGACGGTAAAGCGGCGCTATATTTAGCGCCGCTGTACTGCCGGCGCCCGCACGCCTCAGTGTGAAAGTAGCCTACTACTCTGGGGAAGTGATCATGATTTTTAATTTTTTTTTTGCACATTATGATTGCTTATACCAATGACTTTCACTGGTATAAGCAACCATTTTTACTGAATGAAACTGATTGTGATAAGCGGTGATTGGCCACAGCTGATCACATGGTACAGATAGGCTGTGATTGGCCCTGTCTGCACCATGTGATCACTGTGACCAATCACAGCTAGCAACACAATTGTACACAATGGATGGCATGAAAGACAGCCATCCATTGTGTACAACTGTCATGTGATCTGCTGTGATTGGTCATAGTGACCACATGGTATACTGGCCAGGGGCCAGTACAGATCTGTCTTCGGTGGTGTCCAATGAACACAGTCGGTGACAGATCGTGGCTGCGCTCGAAGCACTTGCGGGATGACATCATCTGAACATTGAAAGTCCTGCCCAGCCCTCATTTTGCTGTAGGCCCGTGGGAAGTGGTTAAAACAATCTACTGAGCTGGCCAGAACTAGTTCTTGAGGGAGTCTATTCCACATTTTCACAGCTCTTACTGTGAAGAAGCCCTTCTGTATCTGAAGGTTAAAGCTCTTTTCCTCTAGACATAAAGAGTGGCCCCCCTTGTCCTCTGTAATGACCTTAAAGTGAATAACTCAACACCAAGTTCACTATATTGACCTCTTCTGTATTTGTACATGGTGATCATATCCCCCCTTAATCTCCTCTTCTCAAGAGTGAATAAATTCAGTTCCTCTAATCTTTCCTCATAGCTGAGCTCCTCCATGCCTCTTATCAGTTTGGTTGCCCTTCTCTGCACTTTCTCCAGTTCCCCGATATCCATTTTTGAGAACTGTTGCCCAAAACTGAATTGCATATATAGTGAAAGAGGCACTTAAGTTAACGCATTGCCCATAGCCACTCATCAACTTTGTCTTTCATTCTTTGGGCAAATGAAACCAGGACTTTGGTTGTTATGTGAAACCTCTGTTTTTGCCCTAATTTTAATTATGCATTTTTCTGAGAGCACTGTAATGTCATGTACAAGGAAAAATGATTATTCTATCATCAAATAATTCTGACCTAGTAAGTGGTATCTTCAAAGTCTAACTTTTGCTTGTTTATTTTTTCATGCATGCAATTCTTCCTGTATTGTCTCAGCACACGTCCTTGACCAGTAAGATCGTTTTTGTGCCAAGTTCATTCGGCGCGAAACAAAGTCAACTGCTGAATGATTCATTTATGCACATTGTGGTCTGCTTTAGTCTGCGCAAGGACTCGGGCAGCTGTAATGAATGAACTTTAGGTAGTGTCGCAACTTCAGCAGGGGAAAAGGTGAGAGAATTACTAGGCGGAAAGGCAGGCCAGGGGCCGCTCTCCTGGGCTTTATCTCAAGTGTCCTCTTGTGCATTCTTCCTGATTCAGGAGGTTTTAGCATCCTCTCATTCCCATATTTATTGCTCCTTTAAAAGGTCAAGAAATAAACAGGGTGCAGAAAGTGCTGCCGCTACATATTGAATTTAGATACGCAGTCGTTTTATATGTTCAGATATGTATTTTTGCCAATCTGCTTTTAACCCTGTGGGTTGCTAAGCCGAGTGGGCAGACAGTAGCAAAATAGTGTCATATACATCTCCTAACCACTTGGAAAATAGTTAGATTTTATGGCATGAAGCTCAGCATGGTTTACCATAGAACCTAGTCCAGAGATGATTTGCACTAAACTTCTCCTGTTGTGTAAATAATAGAATACTTTTATAATAATGTGATATTAAAACCATCACAAGTAAAATGCATATTCAGTGGATAAAATAAGTATTGAACACAGCACCATTTTTCTAGGTAAATATATAAAGGTGCTATTGACATGAAATTTTCACAACATGTCGGTAACAACCCATACATACATGCAATCCATACATACAAAGAAACCAAAACAAATAAGTTCAGAAATTAAGTACATACAAAGAAACCAAAACAAATAAGTTCAGTAATTAAGTTATGTGTAATAAAATGAAATGACACAGGGAAAAAGTATTGAACACGCAAACTGAAATGTATTTAAGGCTGGGTTCACATATGTGCAGCCGCGGGTTCGTGCCTGGGGTCTGGTGCGTGTCTGTTTACCAGTTCAGGTGCAAGTCAGTTCGATGTCATCTTATGACGAAACACATAGGGCGGAGCGGCATGCTGGAGTTACCACGCTTTTCGGATCCCGGAAGGAGGGGTAGCTGTGAATTGCAGGCCGGCTTGATTTTAAATCTATTGCGATTTATGCTTTAATTGTTGTAAGCGCACTATTTCATATTTTTAATAAAGTTTTAAGTTTTAAGGATTCATAGACTTTGGCGAGTCTTTTATGTTTTAGGGACCGTTTGTGACATTGATACCTGGAGGGTGATTCCATGAGGCTCCAGGGACATCTAAAGGCCCTGGCTGGGTTTAGAGTCACAAGTGTCACTGACTTTCCGTGATAGAAGGTCCGTGCAATCTGCTAAGCGACCATTTTGCCAATGGTGGAGGTGATTGTCACGGGATCATACATTTATAGGTAGCGGATGGTGTGGATGCTATCACAGAGCTTTTTTAACTTTTGGGACTGCATTTTTCCCATTGGTGTCTGACTCAACACCAGCATCCAATTCGCATATATGTGAACCCAGCCTAATACTTCGTACAAAATCCTTTGTTGGTAATGACAGCTTCAAGACGCCTCCTGTATGGAGAAACTCATCGCATGCATTGCTCAGGTGTGATTTTGGCCCATTCTTCCACACAAACAGTCCTCAAATCTATGAATTCTGATCTTTAGTTCTTTCCATAGTTTTTCTGTTGGATTCAAGTCAGGTGATTGGCTGGGCCATTCTAGCAGCTTTATTTTCTTTCTTTAAAACCAATTGAGAGTTTCCTTGGCCTTGTGTTTGGGATCATTGTCTTGCTGAAATGTCCACCCTCGTTTGATCTCCATCATCCTGATAGATGGCAGCAGATATTTATCAAGAACGTCTTCATACATTTTTCCATTCATCCTTTCTTCAACGATATGAAGTTTGCCAGTACCGTATGCGAAAAAACAGCCCCACACCATGATGTCCCCACCTCCAAACCTTTCGAAATATTTTTACCTCGAAAAAATTGTGACGTGTCCAATACCCATTGTAGTGCAGCAGACCTCAATGCTTACAATTCTAGCTGTGTGCCTTTCTTTCCAGCACTATATTTACCGTACTTTTTTTTCCTTATAAGTATCTACTTCTCCTTACAGAGTTCTACTGGAAACACCATTGTGTGTGTTCTCCTCCTGGCACAACATACTCCTACCCATTCTCCTACTTGCGTCCATAGAGTGTAAAACTTTTTTTCCCAATCCTGTGGTGGGTGCACAAAAACTAAAAGTCAAGTGAACAAAAAAATGTATGTAAAACACACATAAAAAAGTGCACTGAGTGTGTCACTGGTCTATTCTCAAAGAAGAAGGAACCTTCCCTGAACCCCTGAGGGTGCAAGGGTCCTGACAGAGGCAAGGCACTCAGGTTCACCTAGCCAGAAGGCCTGATGAACTCCTCTCCTTGTGACTATCTGAATCCAAGCACCAAGTACAAGGTGAGGGCTATCCTGAAGACAGACCCCCAAAAGCAGAGGAGGAAGGACCTTGATGGCCACACATTCTCCCCCTAGACTTTAGGGTAGGCTCAGAAACTCACACCTGTCACCTGTGTGGAAACACTGAAAAAAGTGAAGTGGCACACAGTGGAGCAAAATAAATAAGGCCTCAAGCACACACTGGGCATTTGTCCAGCTCTTCTAAACACCTTTCTTGTGGCAGGAGTTGAGGTGCCGCCGGGGGGGGGGAGGGGGTGGTTGTTTGCCACCCCCCCCCAAAAAAAAAAACATCAGTCGCCACTGCTTCCCTGTATCCTGTGACCCTGTGAATCTGTATCCTGCTTCCAGTTACTGACCTGACTTGTCTTGACCATTCTCGGAACTCCACCTGCATTGACCTCGGCTTGTCCCCTGACCTCCACTTCTGTCTGCTATATTGGCTCCTGCTTTACTGATTGGTTCCTGACCTGGCTTTTTTCCTGACCACGCTCCTGCCTGCTCCTCTGTACCTGATCCGCCATGCCAGATATATGACCTGGCTTGCCTCACTCTGCTTCCTGACACATCCTGCTGTGCCTGCTGTTTTACAGTCTGCTACCAGTGCATGCCTCACCTGCCCGCTGTCGCCAGTACCGGCCTGCTTCAGTCTGCCACCCAGCAGCTGTCTACCAGCTTTACTGAAAACTACTGATGACCTCTCTTGCCTGGTGTAGATACCCACTCTGCATATGGCAGGACCTGCAAGCACTAATGCCACTCTGCACTCCTGCAGCTTCTGTTCACACTACCAGGGCCCCCGAGTCAGAGGTGTAAGAGAGGCCTTCCTGCATCGTTATGCGAATCCTGCTTTTTTGTGGCAATTTGCCCTTTTTGTTCCAAAAATGGAAGAATGTATATCTATAAACATTGTCACATAAACTATATAACCAAAAGTATTGGGACGCCTGCCTTTACACACACATGAACTTTAATGTCATCCCAGTCTTAGTCGTAGGGTTCAATATTGAGTTGTCCCACCCTTTGCAGCTATAACAGCTTCAACTCTTCTGGGAAGGCTGTCCACAAGGTTTAGGAGTGTGTCTATGGGAATGTTTGACCATTCTTCCAGAAGCGCATTTGTGAGCTCAGGTCCTGATGTTGGACGAGAAGGCCTTGATCACAGTCTCCGCTCTAATTTATCCCAAAGGTGTTCTATCAGGTTGAGGTCAGGACTCTGTGCAGACCAGTCGAGTTCCTTCACCTCACACTCGCTCATCCATGTCTTTATGGAACTTGCTTTGTACACTGGTGCACAGTCATGTTGAAACAAGAAGGGGCCATCCCCAAACTGTTCCCACAAAGTTGGGAGTATGAAATTGTCCAAAATGTCTTGGTATGCTGATGCCTTAAGAGTTCGCTTCACTTGAACTAAGGGGCCAATCTCAACCCTTGAAAAACAACCCCACACCTTAATCCCCCCTCCCGGTGGCAGCTGGTGCTCAAAGTTGTTGGGGGGGGGGGGGGGCGCAAACAAACTGAAAAATTCTGAAAAAAGCCTCACTGTGCCCATCAAACGCAGCCACTGTGCCCATCAAACACAGCCACTGTGCCCATCAAATGCTGCCACTGTGCCCATTAAATGCTGCCACTGTGCCCATCAAATGCTCCCACTGTGCCATCAAATGCTCCCACTGTGCCCATCAAATGCTCCCACTGTGCCATCAAATGCTCCCACAATGCCCATCAAATGCAGCCTCTGTGCCCATGGAATGCTGCCACTGTCCCCCCTCCCGCCCACTCTCCATCTGCCCGGCACTTATCCTGTCTCGGTGGGGCAGCGGGTGAAGGCGGCGGGCGGCGAGCGGTGTCCTCAGTGCTGCTCCATGTCCTCGATGTCTTCTTCTCCCATCCTTTCCTCCCATCCTCTCTTATGATTGGACGCCTGATAAAGCAGACACATGCCTCTACGTTCGGATCTGTCGCTGGCGGATCGGATCTGATCGGGTGAGATCTGATGAAAACGGACATGCTGCCGTTTTCGTCCTATCTCTCCATAGGCAGCAGCGGCGCTTGACAAGCCCCTCCCCGCTCAGTGAGCAGAGAGGGACCTGTCATTCACCGGCTCAGCGGAGATCAACGGAGAAATCTCCCGCTGAGCCGGCAGACCGAGGCGGATCCGAAGAGGATTCCGTGGAAGCGGATCCACCTCGTGTGAAAGGTGCCCCAATACTTTTGACAATATAGTGTATATCTATACATGGAAACAAGGTTTCTTGAAATACTAACACACATTGATGACATTATTCACGCCAAGCCCATCTCTTTTATATGTATATCTAAAAAAAAAAAAAAAACCCCCTGAAAATACTATCTAGAGATACGACTGTAAATTCATACCCTTACTGTGTGTATTATATGTATTCATATGAGCATACCTTATAAATAGCGGGTGTTGCTTTCCATTGTCACTTTGAACAAGATAAGTAGAAAATCAAAATGAAGGGAAGAAAATGTCAGTTTTGTGGCTCAGGGTCACAATTTGACTCAGATTTCGTTTCATTTGCACAAAGACACATTGACGCCCTTCCTAATGAACATCAATATTCTTAATGACAAGGGAAAGATCTGTTTTATGGGACTCCAGACAGGCAACGTCTCAGTTCTCCTTTTCCTGAAGTGAAGAGGAAAAAAAAAAGAAAAAAAAAAAAAAGGTCCCTGTCATTCTCTTTGCTGCAGCTTCACCCCTGCTTCACACTTGTCACCGGAACACATTTTTAACCCTTAAAAAAAAAAAAAAAACATCTTCTGGGATTAATTTTCCTAGATGTTTTAATCCCCAGCTATGGAAGTGTTGGAGACACATTGGTCCCTTCCACTGCTTATATACATTTCCAATAAGCACATCCAATAAAACATTCTTCCTTTGAAATTTTGATGATACCATTATTTCTCTGCCAAATGATGCATCCTCATATTTCCTGTGTGTGTGTGTTTTTTTTTTTTTTTTGTTCTTGTTTTTGTCTTTCCCTTTTTTTTTCTCCTTTTTTTTTTTATGTTTACCAAAATGATGTAAATGAAGAAATAAATTCTAATGAGTTAGTTTAGCAGATTACCGCAAATACGTAATGCTTCTGTACATTCACATCCCGTGTTGTTACTCAGGGATGTTTTTTTTTTTTTTTTTTTTCTGTAAATTTTGCATTTTCTTTCTCTGCGTTTGCATCTTTGGCTACCAGATGTGTCCCACATTGAAGAATTATTTCTCCTCCCTAGAGTGAAATAAATGTAATCAATATGAGTATTGCTCTCAGGGCCTTGAAATATTACATTAATGTTCCATGTGGTGACATTTTAGCTGGAATTTTCAAATACATTATGATGGTTCAAATTAATATTTATCAGATCAGCTTTTATATTTTTGCAACACTGAAAGAGAGAGAGAAAAAGAGAGGGAGCGAGAGCATTATTAAAATAAAAAATGCAGATTGACTCCCAAATCAATGGCCCATTTTTATCAGGACTTCCAATCAGTTACATTTTTTTTTTTTTTTGCTTAGTGGTTCTGTGTATTTTAAATTTATTAGCTCTGCTTGGTGAGCAAACAACATTTGTCTTTAATTTTACATTTATCTGAGTTTTGTGTATTACTTATTTCTGTCTTTGTGCTTGGGGAAAAAAAGTATATGTCTGTCTGTGTGTCTATTTGTCTGTGTGTCTGTCCTATGCATCTCTGTCTTTCTCTGTTTGTTCTCAATGTTCTCTATGGCTTTTTCTCTCCCTTTTTTTCCTCAATAGGATTATTTTATATATATTTTATATTTTTTTTCCCTCAAGGTTTATTTTATAAATAAAATGAAATTACATTTCTACATTTATATCAAAAGATAGGTATAAACAATAATTTGTATGTTTTTTTTCTTATCTCTTTCTCATTTCCCTTTACCCTTCCTCTTCCCTTCCCTTCCATTCCCTTCCCTTTTCTTCCCTTCCCTTCTCTTCCCTTCCCTTCCCTTTACCCTTCCTCTTCCCTTCCCTTCCCTTTTCTTCCCTTCCCTTCTCTTCCCTTCCCTTTACCCTTCCCTTCCCTTCCATTCCCTTCCCTTTTCTTCCCTTCCCTTCCCTTCTCTTCCCTTCCCTTCCCTTTACCCT
Source organism: Aquarana catesbeiana (assembly GCF_042186555.1). Lineage (NCBI taxonomy): Eukaryota > Metazoa > Chordata > Amphibia > Anura > Ranidae > Aquarana > Aquarana catesbeiana. The sequence goes on from NC_133333.1 coordinate 236,332,860, forward strand.
TCCTCTTCCCTTCCCTTCCCTTTACCCTTCCTCTTCCCTTCCCTTCCCTTCCATTCCCTTCCCTTCCCTTCCATTTCCTTCTCTTCTCTTCTCTTCTCTTCTCTTCTCTTCTCTTCTCTTCTCTTCTCTTCTCTTCTCTTCTCTTCTCTTCTCTTCCCTTCCCTTCCCTTCCCTTCCCTTCCCTTCCTCTTCCCTTCCCTTCCCTTCTTTTTACCCTTCCTCTTCCCTTCCCTTCCCTTATCTTCCCTTTACCCTTCCTCTTCCCTTCCCTTCCCTTCCATTCCCTTCCCTTCCCTTCCCTTCCATTCCCTTCCCTTCTCTTCCCTTCCCTTCCTCTTCCCTTCCCTTCCCTTCCCTTCCATTCCCTTCCCTTCTCTTCTCTTCCCTTCCCTTCTAGAAACAGAAATAGATCAGGTGATCCAGTCTGCTCAGTTTTTTTTTTTTTTTTCTACAGTAGATTTATGTTTGTCCCAAGCATGTTGAATCCGCTTACTGTTGACTGACTCACTACCACTGCTGGCAGTCTATTCCAAGGATCAACTACTCTTTTGGAAAAAAATGATGCTTTCTAAGGCCTAGTACACACAATAAGATTATCGTACAAACAAATACCGCTTTCGAAGCGATAATCTGATCTTTTTTTTTTTTTTTTTTTTTTTAATTTCTTTTTCCCATCCACACTAAAAAAAAAAAAAAAACCCGCCTGACGAATCCCGTGTAATTCTTAGGAATAACTTAAATCTGTCCACACAAGAGTCTAGTAGACAGCCCTGGTATGATAAAGATTGAAACATGAAATCATAAATTATAATATAATAAATAACTATAAATGATTATAACAAATAATAATATAATAATAATAAAAAAAGTATTCAATAATGTAATCAAATCAAAAAACACTGAAATTTGCAGAATTGCAAGTCGCAGAATTGTCGCTGTTTCCCCACGAATCACTATCGCTCAATTCTGCAAGTCATTCTAATTTACTATCGCTGTTTTCTAGCTGGTCTAAAACCACTTTTGATGTAAAGGGACACTTTCTGGTTGCCATGGACGTTCTCAAGTTTCCAGGCAGAAAGAACAGTATATATAATATAAAACGGCAGGCAGGGCATGGGACAAAGCACTAGGGACAAAAGGGATGTGAAATAATTTTTTCAGTAATGTAATCTGTAAGATTACAGTGTACTGTATGTGTTTTGTTTTTTGCACTTTTTGAATTTGGCGCCGGGCTCCGCCCCCATGCGTTGCAACGCTCGCAGGGAACGGAGCCCGGCACACAGTACATCGAGCGGAGGACACAACTCGCAGACACAGCGTGGGAGACATCGCAGGATCCTGGGGACAAGGTAAGTAACTTTCCCAGGATCCTGCGATGCAATCCCGAGTGTGGCTCGGGGGGTTACCGCTTTTGGTAATGAAAATTCACTCGAGCCACACTCGGGAATACCGCCAGGGAGAATCATGCATAGAAATGCATTCAGGTAAAAAAAGCTCTGCCTTTACAACCCCTTAAATTTTCCTTCGGCCATTTGAAGGTCATGTTCCTGTGTTCTTATCTTCTCATTGAAAATACTGCACTCCTGAACCTTCTTTGCAAAAGTCTATAAACTTAGACGAGTGATGGCAGAAAAAAGAGCAAGTGGTCCACTGAGTATGCATGCCCCACTTTTTTTAAATTTCAATTATTATTATTTTTTTTTTCCGTCTTGAGTATAGATTTATGTTTGCCCCAGGCATGTTTGAAACCCCTTACTGTTGACTCTCTACCTACCACTGCTGGGAGTCTATTCCAAGAATCAACTACTCTTTTGGAAAAATGCTGGGTTAGTTTTGAGCTTTCCTCCAGCTAGTTTGAAGGCATGTCCCGATGTTCTTGATCTTAGCTTTATATTGAGAATTGCTGCCATCCTGAACCTTATTTATAAGGGACAATAAAAATAGAAGAGTGGTGGCAGAAAAAAAAGACCAAGTGGTCCACTGAGTATGCATGCGCCCCCTTTTTTATCTTTATTTATTTTATTTTTTTTCAACTTTTTTTTGTCTAGGTAAGAATCTAATGTCCCAAACATGTTTGAATCCACTACCTCTGCTGGAAGTCTATTCCAAGAATCAACTACTCTCTAAGATAAGTTTTTAACTTTCCTCCTGAAAGTCTCAAGTCTGCTTAATTTTCTTTTTTTTTTTTACTTTTTTTTTTTTTTTAATGTTTATTTATTTTTTATTTTATTTTTTATTTTTTTGCCAGAATATAGATCTAGGTTTGTCCCCAGCATGTTTGAATCCATTTCCCCTCTGGGTGATCAATCTACATTACAAGGATTTTAACAAACTTTGTTGCAGATTCCTACCTTTTATTATTCTGAAGAATAAGCTGTTTGTTTGTCTGTGTCCATGTGCATCTTATGAGAGTGGTTATAATTATCAATCAGCTGCTGCACCTGCAGGACTCTAATGAGGACAATTGCAGGGTCTGCATCCCTTTAGACATGATTTCCCTATTGAGAGTAAAAATGAAATTTTCATTGCAGGGGATGCCAAAAATCTGATTTGTATCTTAGTGTACCTGCAGGGTTCTAATGAGGATCCCTTTAGCCGTGATTTCCTATTGAAAGTATCTCATCAAAAATGTAATTTTTGTTGCAGGGGGTGCCTGATACCTGAAATCTGACTTGTATCTTAGTGTAGACTTCTGGGAAAATCAGTGAGCCAATCACACAAGCAGGAAATTACATATCGGGGGGCGGGCGACTTTCTGTATACCACCTGTGAACAGAATACATCCAGGTTGCCATTTTGCATTTTACTGAAAATTACAGCTCTGCAGATTGAAGAGGAAAGGAAATTTGTAATAACATTCAATTATAATATGACTTGTGTCGCAATTATATATGCTATATTATTTTTTTTTTAATTTGCTAATTTTTTTCCACGAAGGTGGAATTACCCTTTAACGGTTTCTCTAATTCTTTTGTGTCTCTTTTTTGTTATACAGTGCCTTGCAAAAGTATTCACCCCCCTTGGCTTTTTACCTATTTTTCACATTACAGCCTTTAGTTCGATGTTTTTTTAATCTGAATTATATGTGATGGATCAGAACACAATAGTCTAAGTTGGTGACTGATAATTGGCATGTGCGTATGTATTCACCCCCTTTGTTATGAAGCCCATAAAAAGCTCTGGTGCAACCAATTACCTTCAGAAGTCACATAATTAGTGAAATGATGTCCACCTGTGTGCAATCTAAGTGTCACATGATCTGTCATTACATATACACACCTTTCTGAAAGGCCCCAGAGGCTGCAACACCCAAGCAAGAGGCACCACTAACCAAACACTGGCATGAAGACCAAGGAACTCTCCAAACAAGTGAGGGACAATGTTGTTGAGAAGTACAAGTCAGGGTTAGGTTATAAATAAAATATCCAAATGTTTGACGTTCCCTAGGAGCACCATCAAATCTATCATAACCAAATGGAAAGAACATGGCACAACAGCAAACCTGCCAAGAGATGGATGCACACCAAAACTCACAGACCGGGCAAGGAGGGCATTAATCAGAGAGGCAGCACAGAGACCTAAGGTAACCCTGGAGGAGCTGCAGAGTTCCACAGCAGAGACTGGAGTATCTGTACATAGGACGACAATAAGCCGTACGCTCCATAGAGTTGGGCTTTATGGCAGAGTGGCCAGAAGAAAGCCATTGCTTTCAGCAGAAAACAAAATGGCACGTTTTGAGTTTGCGAAAAGGCATGTGGGAGACTCCCAAAATGTATGGAGGAAGGTGCTCTGGTCTGATGAGACTAAAATTGAACTTTTTGGCCATCAAAGAAAACGCTGTCTGGCGCAAACCCAACACATCACATAACTCAAAGAACACCATCCCCACTGTGAATCATGGTGGTGGCAGCATCATGCTGTGGGGATGTTTTTCAGCAGTCGGTACTGGAAAACTGGTCAGAGTTGAGGAAAGATGGATGGTGCTAAATACAGGGATATTCTTGAGCAAAACCTGTACCACTCTCTGTGTGATTTGAGGCTAGGACGGAGGTTCACCTTCCAGAAGGACAATGACCACAAACACACTGCTAAAGCAACACTTGAGTGGTTTAAGGGGAAACATGTAAATGTGTTGGAATGGCCTAGTCAAAGTCCAGACCTCAATCCAATAGAAAATCTGTGGTCAGACTTAAAGATTGCTGTTCACAAGCGCAAACCATCCAACTTGAAGGAGCTGGAGCAGTTTTGCAAGGAGGAATGGACAAAAATCCCAGTGGTAAGATGTGGCAAGCTCATAGAGACTTATCCAAAGCGACTTTGAGCTGTGATAGCCGCAAAAGGTGGCTCTACAAAGTATTGACTTTAGGGGGGTGAATAGTTATGCACATTGACTTTTTCTGTTATTTTGTCTTATTTGTTGTTTGCTTCACAATAAAAAAGGAAAAAAAAAAAAACATCTTCAAAGTTGGGGGCATGTTCTGTAAATTAAATGATGCAAATCCTCAAACAATCCATGTTAAGTCCAGGTTGTGAGGCAACAAAAGACGAAAAATGCCAAGGGGGGTGAATATTTTTGCAAGGCACTGTAGACCTTCCTTTTCTTATCCCATCCCTCACTTTTCTACCTATTCGATTTTCTTCTTTCTACCCCCTCCTTATCTTTCTCTGTACTTACAACAGTGCAGTTCGAATCCCTTTTCACATGTCTTTAATGATATATATATATATATATATATATATATATATATATATATATATATATATATATTTATTTATACCATTTTCAATAAATATACTCTATATATTATACCCTGTTGTGCTTGCTTGTTTCAGTGACACTTTGATAAAAACAAAATAATAAAAAAAATAAAAAAAAAATATAGTAAAGTACGTATAGTAGTAGTATATACTATATATAGTAAAGTACCACCCCCTATGAATAATTTATTGTCCTGGACCCAGATTAAATTATCTCCCCATGTAGCCTCTGCCATCACTGGAGCCCAGAACCAGTCCTCCTTTCTTTTATTCCTCTGACACTGCAATGCCCATTGTGCCTTCTGTCGAGCTGATCCTATTTCATGACAAAAACAGAATTTACACGAGAACGGTGGGGGGGGGGGGGGGGGAGGGGGATGAGAGGGAGAAAAAAAAGTCACATTCCGCTTCATTTTTGTCAGTCCCAAACAAATTGCTCCTCGAAGTGGAAAATTCAGTCAGATTAATGGTTTAATTTAGCTTTTATTTTATATTTTTTTTTTCCGGATGGCAGAAACATTTAAAATGCAGCAATATTGTCAAAATGAAGCTGTAAAGAATTCAGGATTCCCGCATAGGCAATGTTTTGGGTACAATAGAGTCCTAAAGACAAATTTCCCCTCTTTAAGCCCACACTGGTGATTCCATCACTTATGTTTTTTTTTTTTTTTTTTTTTATCTCTCTCCTTCTTTATTTGATGGCAAATAAGCATCAGAACCTTTAAACGCACTCTGACAAAGACGTTCAGTCCCATCACATCCCTAAACGGCCCTGTCTGTTTAATGAACACTGATAGAACTGCATAAATTGATAGATACACACATAACAAATTATATTTTCTCCATTTACCTTCATTGCTGATCTGGGCAAAATAGCGGCAGGAAACTTTAAAAAAAAAAAAGAAAGAAAAAAAATAGGAAAAAGAGGCTCCAATCGATTGTTCGACCCACACTTGAACTCTCTTGAAAGAGATAAAGCAGAATTTTCAATAGGTCCCCTGCCCTTTTCACCAGGAGGGAAAGAGAGAAACAACAAGAGATATTTATATGACAGCATCTGCTGAAAATAGCATTTCAGACCCATAATAAAAGGTGAAAGAAATTAAATTGTAAAAAAAAGTTGAGAAAAAAAAAAAAAAAAAACCTTGTTGTTTTTTTTTTTTATTTTATTTTATTTTTTTATCCTCCCTGCAGTCGGCAAGAAGGCTGCCCGTCCTAGAAATTCATGTATGCCTGCTATAGATCTGTTTGAAATTATAGTTGTCATTGAGAGTGAATTTATGCTTGTATTGATCTGCAAAAGGAAAATATTAAACGGTTTAGTTTTGATCTTTACACGACCTCGAGGTCAAGGGTAGACGAAGATTAGTATTCATAGGATCGGCCTCTAAATTGTAGGCTGCATCCACAGTATGCAAACACAGAGCCAAACAAATACAAAGAGGGGCGAATATAGGCAAAACAAACAGATAAGCACTGTCAAGTACAGACATGGGAGCACAGATCTGTTAGAAAACACTTTGCTTTTCAAAGATTACACAAATACACAAAGCTAACAGAAGCTTGGAGAAGACACGACCTACAACAGACACAGTAAGGAGGGAATTAATATAATATTCGTGTTTATCCTCACCTTTATAAAAGATTACTCATAAGCATGAGACAGCAGTATGGAGGAATATAAAGTACAGTCAACTGTTTGTAAAAAAAAAAAATGTTTTGCTTACCTAAATAGACTAATGTCCAACAAAATTGGAAGCATTATTTCCAATATTTTCTGATGTCATAGCACGTCCATTTTGTGAAGCTTTACTATTTATGGAAACGTTTAAAGGACTGTATGGCCAAGAAATGGGCCACAGGTCGGGAGGGCTCAATGTTCGAACCTTAGCCTCTCACCTCCAGCCTTGCTAGAACCCAAGAGTCTACAAGAATACTGCTGCCAGACTCATGCACCTAACAAACCGCTCAGCGTCTGCTACCCCTCTTTGCCAAACCCCTCCATTGGCTGCCACTCACCCAACAAATTAAATTCAAAATACTAACAATAAGTTACAAAGCCACGTCCTCTTCCTTCCTCCTGACGTGGAGATTTCGCTATCAATGGCGTCACTAGGGGTGGCAAGATGGGGGCCCTGACCCCCCCAACTTTATCATGTACCCCCCCCAAAACATTTTTTTTTTTTACAAAAAGGCAATGTCTTTTTGTTTGCATTTGTAGCGGATGCGCCGCATCTTACTCGGACCGCCGCTGGAGTAACACAGTCTCTATTGAGAGGGAGAGCGTCCCCAGTCAGCTTCCCCTGCATCCTCATTGGCAGGGAGAAGAGCGAGTTGCAGGAAGGACTCCACCAGGGCTCTCAGTTACTGAAAAACAGACTGATTTCTCCCGTCCTTAGAACAGGAGAACCAGCCTGTAAATTCCAAGAGATGCCAGACCAGCGCTGTCAATAGCAGGGGCAGGACAGCAAGAGGGGGCTGGGGAACCCCACAATGGCAGATCACCAGGGCCCGGTGGCAAGACAACCTTTGCCACCCTGGGGGGCCCCAATACAGTAGGAAGGGAGCTCACTGCAGAACATGTGAAAGGGCCATTGTGGGATCGTAGTAAATGGCCCCAGGATATATATATATATATATATATATATATATATATATATATATATATAATATATATATATATATATATATATATATATATATATATATATATATATATATATATATATATATATATATATAATTGCATTTTAATTTTAATTGCTTTTGTCCCTGTCCCTCCATGTGCCCCCCATAAATATGAAAGCTGGAGACGCCACTGTTCGCTATACGCTATACTTAATCAATCTCACCTCCAATGATACCCACCCTTTCAGCTTTCAGTATAATACATCTTTAGATAACCCATGTCTCCTGCATTTCCCCAGTAAACAGACATAATCACCATCTTAGCTCCATCGTTCCTTCATCTGCCTCTTCTGGGCAGAGACTCTTGGCTTTTATTCATGGACAACAAAAGGAAGTGACAAACAGGAAGTCCTTGCCCCAACAGCCAATCGCTTCCTCCATACAAAATGATAACACAGGAAATGACATCACAGGAAATGACACTACACAGGAAATGACAGTAACGGGGAGAGCATCCACAGGGGTGGGAGGGAGAAGTGCACGTTTCATCCACTTGAGGCATGTATACTGCTATCCGCCCATCCACACCCACCATCTTAGTCAGCATGGAGCCCACTCAATACTGCTCAGAGTAACCAGTATCTAGTAAGATCATTCTACTTGTTCTTACAAGCTTGAGAAGATCTGCGGGGACATTGCTACTGGTGTTGTTATACGGTACGAGTATATAAACAAGGCAGATATCAATGCCCTCTTATTAAAGCAGATATGTATGATATATGACACACACACAGAGAACACATCTTCAAGCCCAAGAGAAGGTTTTCATAATGACGGTTTTACTTCTGGTCCCGATTCAACCCAAGTGCGCTCTGCTAGAGTGCTCCTTGGTTAAATCAGGCACAGGGAGACAGATGACAACAATCCATAAAACACACATAATAAAACTTCCACAACACTCCCAAGACCTCCTGCTCTTTAGCTCCCTCATCACTTCCTCCCATATTTGCCTCCAGGACTTCCAGCCTCTCCCATCCTCTGGAATACCCTACCCCAATCTGTCAGACTATCTCCAAATCTATCTACTTTAAGGCAAGCCCTGAAAACTTTTCTCTACAGAGAAGCCTATCCTGCCTCCACCTAACAACTGTACTTTTATTTTCTTCATCAGCTCATCCCCCACAGTTATTACCCTTTCGTATCACTTGGCCCTCCCTCTTAGATTGTAAGCTCTAACAAGCAGGACCCTCTGATTCCTCCTGTATTGAATTGTATTGTAATTGTACGCTCTGCCCTACTGTTGTAAAGCGCTGCGCTGTCGGCGCTATATAAATCCCTTATAATAATAATAAAATAATAAATGCTGTATAATATTATTGTGTTTTAATTAGCAAAAGAACAAGAGAAAGAGCGCAAGTATGTGAGCAGGGTGCAGCGTGGTGTGTTGGCGAGCAGAGACCACACAGAGACCAAGGTGAAGGAGAACAGTGTATTAAGAAAGTCCCAACAATAACCAATTAGACCAGGTGGATAGGCACGACAAAATGTAGAAAATGAATAAGCTATTGCGCTGACTAGATCCCAGCCATTAATTAACAGGGCACAAAAGAGAGCCAGGAGAGCCAGGAGAGCCAGGAGAGTGGTAGGGAACACCAGGTGAAGTAGATGCTGCTCCTCTCAGATTAGATCTTGCGATCCTATTGCACATATATACTATATTACCAAAAGTATTGGGACACCTACCTTTACACGCACATGAATTTAATGGCAACCCAGTCTTCGTTCGTAGGGTTCAATACTGTATTGAGTTGGCCCACCCTTTGCAGCTATAACAGCTTCAACTCTTCTGGGAAGGCTGTCCACAAGGTTTAGGAGTGTGTCTATGGGAATGTTTGACCATCCTTCCAGAAGCACATTTGTGAGGTCAGGTCAGGACTGTGAGCAGGCCAGTCAAGTTCCTCTACCCCAAACTCGCTTATCCATGTCTTTATGGACCTTGCTTTATGCACTGGTGCGCAGTCATGTTGGAACAGAAAGGGGCCATCCCCAAACTGTTCCCACAAAGTTGGGAGCATGAAATTGTCCAAAATGTCTTGGTATGCTGATGTCTTAAGAGTTTCCTTTCACTGGAACTAAGGGGCCAAGCCCAATTCCAAGCCCAAGGGGCCAAAACAACCCCACTACATAATCCCTTCTTTATCAAATGATTTGGACCAGTGCGAAAAGCAAGGCCCATAAATACATGGATGAGCGAGTTTGGGGTAAAGGAACTTGACTGGCCTGCATAGAGTCCTGACCTCAACCCGATAGAACACCTTTGGGATGAATTAGAGTGGAGACGGTGAGCCATGCCACCTCGTCCAAAATCAAAATCAGTGCCTGACCTCACAAATGTGCTTCAGGAAGAATGGTCAAGCATTCCCATAGACACACTCCTAAACCTTGTGGACAGCCTTCCCAGAAAAGTTGAAGCTGCTATAGCTGCAAAGGGTGGGCCAACTCAATATTGAGACCTATGGACTAAGACGGGGATGCCATTAAAGTTCATGTGCGTGTAAAGGCAGGCGTCCCAATACTTTGCTAATACAGTGTATAAAACAAACACATGAGGACACCTCCATTTAGGTGTAGCAAGACAATAAAAATGCACTCACTTGTTGAAAGTGGATCAAGGCTTGTCATAAACCTATATAGACCTCCATAGGATTACTGTGAGGCTACAGAGCTTGGCAGACAAGCGGCTGGCTGAAGCTGAGTTCTTGGCGGAAGTACAGCTGTCAGGGTTCAGGATGGAACATAGGCAGCAGCGGCTTTCGGGTGTAGCAAGATGGCTGCGGCTCCAATAAGCACATCTCTTGACTTAGTGATGGAGACAGGAAGTGGAGGGGGCGTGGCTATATGTCAAAAGGCAACAGGACCGCCCCCTTATCAATCCATCTTGCTGCCCCCCAGAAGCGGCTGCTGCCTATTTCCACCCTGACGGCTGTACTTCCTCCAAGAACTCTGCTTCAGCCAACCACTTGTCTGCCATGCTCTGCAGCCTCATGGTGATCCTATGGAGGTCTATATGGGTTTATGACAAGCTTTGATCCACTTTCAACTAGTGAGTGCATTTTTATCATCTTTTATTATTTTTAATAAATTGCTTCACCTAGATGGAGGTGCCCTCTTGTGTTTGTTTAATATACCTACAAACTAGCAGAGGAGCTTTATCTTGAGATAATGCCACTGGTTTCTGCAACATGGAGCAGGAATGTGGCCTGGCCAGTCCACACCCAAATGGGATTGTCAGGTACCTTGTAACAGAGCCTGACGTGTAGAAGGAGACCTCTCTTACAGCCCTGGCTCCAGGGACCACTGGAGTTGCGACAGTGGCCACGAGAGTGCAATGAGGTAGGAGTGCCTGCGGAATTTCTTGTTGACAGTAGAGATCTGCAGCTGATGAGTTGCCAGACCAGACTGGGTGGTGAGCAGCAGGTGGCAGCAGAAGCAGCAGGTGCTGATGCACAGCGGATGCAGGGCAGCGTCACCAGGTACTGGATGGAGCAGGATGGAGCAAGACTGGAGCAGGGTCAGACAAGCCAGGTCAATCACAGATAATCAGATACAGCATAAGTGGTAAACAGAGATTGGTCAGTAGACAGGCAGAGGTTGGCAGCAGGATATCAGGCAGAATAGCAGGTATACTGAGGTTAAGGCAAGCCGGTGTCAGGACTGGAGATAAGCAAGCGTAGTCAAGGAAGCCGGGTCAAACACAGGTAATCAGATGCAGATACAGGATCAGACTTGGGTAAAGCTGCAGATCAGACAGCACTGCACTAGTGCAGCTGCTGTCTTTATATAGACCATTTGGCACCATTATTAATGGCTAACGTGAGTGCGCTTATGCGTTCGCCTGTTAGCACTAATGTTTCCGCGCATGCGCATAGACGTTAACCTATCCCTGGCAAGACGGGCATCTGCAAATGCACGTCTGCGCATGCTATGTCCCTGACAGGGAGGCTTCCTTTGTGGAGAGAGTGTAGTCCCTGCATTTTCCCTACTCCTCTGGAACCTTTACCTGCTGATATGCTCTGTCCATGACAGATGGAGAACATGTCTCTGCACTAGCCACTCGCCAAAAGCGCGCCAAAACCCGTGAGCCAGAGTCTTAAATAGATACTGCCCTGACCAAAGAGGGCCGCCGAAGTCACCAGGGGCCCCAGCGTCCAATTGGACAGCTATTCCCCAGTGGACTGCAGGAAATCATAGAGGAACCAAGTTCTTCATGGCTTTCTTCCCCTTCTACATTGCCACTTTGGTTGAGTGCCACCTACAGTGGGGAGTACAGACTGCACCTGCCTAAAAGTGCCTCACTTAAATAAGAGTAAATAAACAAAGATTAGTGAATCACATTCCAGTCCATATAATAATGTTAAACAAGCCCACATATGATCTCCAGAAGTCAGTGGATCAGCTGGTATCTATCATGGGGTCAAAACACCGATTTGTTCCAGTCTAGGCCACCTGAATGAGAAGTCAAAGGTACAATTGTCCGTCTGTGTGAACCTTTTAGATGTTTCTAAGAAGAAGGTGTCATGACTGATTCTAGGAATTTCTGGACAGACTCACAGTGTCTTTGTCCCCACACAGGCCTCATTACCATACAACGTGGGAGGGTGGCTCTTCTTTGTCAGTTATAGTTTTTTTTTTGGGGGGGGGGGGTTGTTCAGCCTGCAGATTCCTTTATCAACACTACACAGCACAAATGGCGCCTATTGTATTTTGAAAGCCGACCTCATTGGCTGACAATTCTCCACCTGGCTCTTTCCATTTTTCAATGGAGGGATGTCAGGCAGGAAGTGGCTGACAGGACCACCCACTGAGCCGATTTCTTCAGAAAAAAGCTGGAATTCGTACAGTTTATAGTCAGTTTAAAATGACCATAATTTTCTCCTCAATTCTCTCTATTATCATCCTTAGAGACCCTATTGTTCAACTGTTAGGAGACAAACCTCAGGGATGAGATTCACAGGCTGGTCCAGCACATAGCTACCCAGACCCACATAACATCTAGATGAAGAATAACCACTTTGTCAATTAATTATTTAGAAAGTCAATTCAAAAATGATCTCTAAAAGAATTCTCCGCAATACAGATTGACTCTAAAGAGACACAGCTTCAGAGTTATATTCATGATAAGATACTACTACAGCTACTCTTGCTTGAATTTCCTCAATTATCTTTTCTCCTTATTATTGATCATTGTATTAGTAGCACAGGAAGAATGAAGACTGTGGGGAATATAGCAAATATCTGAATTGTATATACTTTGTCTTGTATTAAAAATTTTGAAACTAGACATGTAGAATTGTCCTAAAGTTAGGAAATTCTGGTCTACAACTTATCAAATGCTTCATTATTTTCATACTATCTTGGGCGCATTATTGGCAAAAAATCTTTTCAAGACTCCTTTAGAAAGGAGTGATAAAGAACATAGGCATGGCATGACATGACAGCTGCTCTATCCAGCTGGAGGGGGTGATGAAGCCAATGGCCAACAGCTCTTGGGGAACTTCCAATAGGATGGTTAGAAATGCTGTCCAACCTTTCAAGTTTATGGAGCCTTCTGCAGCACTCATGTTGGATTGGATGTTGGATTGCTCCTCTATGTCCAACAGCCTTCAAATGTGTATGGGCAAGCTTGGAAACAGATTTAAGGAAAAAGTTCCAATTCTGCAACACCAAAATGAAAGGCCAAAGCTGAAACAGTGACACTGATTATGAGGCAGATTTCCGATAAGATCATTGACTGCAGCTTCTTCTACTGTGCCAATATGAAACATTGAGGAAACATCTAAAAGTTTCACACATATTGCCAGGCCGTACCATCGGCTTCCCTTACAAGTGGCTTAGACTGAAACAGGTCTGTGTTTTGATGTCATGATAATTACCACCTGATCCACCATCTTCTGGAGATCGGATGTGGGCTTGCTCAACATTATCATATGGACGTGAGTGTGATTATTTACGGTTAGTTGAGTGAGGTGCTTGCACTGTTTCTCTTGTTCTTTTGCTAGTTGTGTATCAGGCTCCACTAGGTTTCTTTCAGCTGCATTTATCTCTAACCCAGTTGTGTGTTCCACAGGTTTGAGTTATTTTCTTGGGAGGCATTATTAGCAAAAATCCTTTTTAAAGACTCCTTTAAAAAGGATAGCTGCAGTGAAGAAGAACATAGGCATTGGGATGACAGTCGCTCCATCCAGCTAGATGGGGCAGTGATCCTATTTCTCTTGTAGCAGACAGACGCTACTGGCCAACAGCTCTTGGGGAACTTCCAATAGGATGGTGAGAAACACTGTCTAACCTTGCAAGATTATGAAGCCTTCTGCAGCACTCATGTTGGATTGGCTGTTGGACTGCGCCTCTATGTCCAACAGCCTTCCAAAGTGTATGGGCAACCTTTGAAACAGATTTAGGGAAAAGTTCCAATTCTTCAACACCAAAATTAAAGGCCAAAGCTGAAACAGTCAGACTGATTATGAGGCAGGTTTATTTTAAGATTATTGATTGCAGCTTCTGCTACTGTGCCAATAAAAAACATGGCTCTGACAACTTCCTAAGTTATGAGGGTTAAAGCAGTCAGTGAGAAGGTGACAAGTTGCCTCCTCGCTACCTGTCAAATGCCCCCTGAAAAGCGGTCCACCAAAGAACATGTCTTGGAACCCTAAGTACAAAAAAGTTTAAAGTTCATTGGTAAATCTATTACAGATCTTTGCAAAACTATAAAGGTTATTGGCTGGGATTGTGGACTCAGAATCCTCTGATAAAAAGGAAGTAACTAATTATGCCCCTGATTATGTCTGTAACTTTCTTAAGAAATCTCCCCTTTTTAACTTATTTCATTCAGCTCTACCTATTGTTATTTGCAATGAAAGCTATTTTTTTGCAATAAAAGCTAAAAATAAGCAAATGGCTCAAATCAGTAACCAATTTTGCACAAAGCATGCACTAGAGCTGTGTAATTTAAGCCTAAAAGCCAGTTATAGCAACAACCTGGAAGATGACAACAATCATTTCTCGAAGCTCAGTGGAAGGTTGGTATGGGGGCCCCTTCCTCTGGGTCTATGTACCCCATTCACTGCCATACCTCCTTTTTTTCCCTGTTTTATATTTCATTTTCTTTGTTCTTTTTTTTTTTGTGACTGTGTTTCCTACCCTCTTTTCAGGTTAATTATTCAGAGCTTGGCCAGCTAGAATCTGCTTAACCGGTGTATCTAAGGACGCAGTTTTAAGCCAAGCTATGTTACATAGCTTATCAAATGGTGTTGAGTTAATTTTTTTCAGCAAAAATCTATTGCAATAAAAAGGTCATAAAGAAAATGCATTGCAACGGGGTTAATTTACTAAAACTGGAGAGTGTGAGTGCCGGTTCACACTTCTGCGCTGTGAATTTGTTCCGTTTTTTTGTCCTGTGTGAGGTGCGAATTTACCGCGATTTTGCGGCGGATTTCAGGAGTTGGACATAGCTGCGATTGATGTTCTAGCCAATGGAATCATAAAAAAAGGTGTTAACTTCCTGTGTACTTCATGGTTTTTGTGGAGAGTAATATGGTGGAATTCGCTCATATCTGAACCATCAATGTGATTCAAGAACGATTTACATTGATGTCTATGGAGACTAAATTTGCAACGCAGTAAACTCGCACAAGACCCTTTTTTTTATCGCATTCGTAGAGGAATCGCAACGCATGTATGTGAACGACCGTCATTGAAAACAATGACTTTAGGGATGACATGCGAATTTGAAGTGTTTTTGATGCATCGCGTTCCTTATGAACTCGCATCAGTGTGAACCGGCACTAAAATCTGGTGCAGCTTTGCATGGGAACCAATCAGCTTCCAGGTTTTATTGTCAAAGCTTAATTTGAACAAGCTGAAGTTAGAAGCTGATTGGCTACCATGCACAGCTGAACCAGATTTTGCACTCCCCAGTTTTAGTAAATCAACCCCAATATGTCTGAAGTTTCCCCATGATAGCAATAAGAAAGGTTTTAAGAATGTGTACAAACCGAGAAATCAGAGTAGGTAAAAAAAAAAAAAACTTTGAGTTTTGCTTTGCTGTTTTTGAAAGATGAGTTTTGTGAAATTTGGTCAAAATGTAAAATCATATATTCATGAGTGATCTTGAAGTTTGTAAACTTACTTTGTGAAGCTCCCCACACATTGACTTCCTTGATCTCCTGTGAGTAGGCACTGCTGTGTCACACATTTCATAAAGTCTGCCTTCTCAATTACAGATGTGCTGAGAGGAGGAGTCTCAGGAGGCGGAGTCAGTACAGGAATCACTGTTTGCAGACAACAAGGTACTATGGGATATGTAGTCTTTAGAAATCAAAAGTAAACCAAAAGATTTAAAGGATTAGAAGCTGCAAAGCATGCAGGGAATCCAGGAAGTTGTGGAAAGAGATGGCCAGCAGACAGGAAGAACTCACAACATGAAAAGAAATGTTTCAGGTATGCTTAAATTGGATTGTTAAATATAACTATTGTTTGTATTGCTATTAACATGTAAAAAAAAAAAAGTGTAACTTGTGACCATAAAAGCTCAGATAGCATACCCAAGTGGAAAAAAAAATCTGGTAAGAAGTCCTTAAAGCAACTCTGTTAATTAAATACATTTCTAAAGAAAGATGTTACTTGTAAAGAAGCAAGTAAATACCGTTCCCATTGCCTGCACCTCCTAACACTAGTCCGTTACAGAGAACTTGTCCCCCAAAGTATGTGCAAAGATTGACACTTTCAGGCATACCTCCCAGCTTTTTGAGATGGGAACGAGGGACACCTATTAGCAAAAACATGTAGGCATAGGACACACCCCCTGCCACCCCCCTTAAAGGAGAATTATACAAAAGAAATGATTAGTTCTACCCACAAGTGCTTTTGTTACCACTACTATTCCTTTTGAAATTTACAAATGCAGCAATTTAGAAATTGGATGAAAGGTTTAGCACTGGGAAACACTTTTTGAAAGATAAAAAGTGCATTTTATATACATCTATATAGATCAGACCAAAATGAGGGACAAATGAGGAGGAAAAAGGCACAGAGGGACATTGTTCCAAATCAGGGACAGTCCCTCAAAATCAGGGACAGCTGGGAACTATGTTTCAGGAGTCTCTATCTCCTGTGTCCTCCACAGCACTCACTGGTTCCTTCCATTGGCCTTCATATCAGTTATGTGTCCTGCAGTAAAGTAGATGTTGTCAGGAGGAACCACTGAGCACTGCAGGGGACACAGGAGATTGAAACTCCAGGAGGTGTCCATTTCCTCACCAGCTTCAGAAGGACATATTCTCTGCAATGGAGCCGTGTTTGGTGGCTTAGGTATTGGGAAAGGTGAGTATTTACTTGCTTCTTTACAGGTAACATACATAGCTTCCACAATAGGCAATCACTTGATCCTAATTTTGGGTAACCAGTGCCTACGTATTTGTGATTTGTTGCTGTGTAAATTTAATTAGGCAAGATAAAGTAAAGTTTTTTTTTTGGCATATAGTTGGCTTCATTGATACAAAGAAAAATATAGAAATGAACCCAAGTGGAGAAATTTCTTCTCCGGAATGATAAAAAAGTATAGAACTTGTCTAAACTAGTCAAAAGTGTATGTTATATTGCTTTGTTTGTAAGCAGTTTACTGTTTTATTTGCTGTGAAAGAATATTACAAAATCTCTATTTTTCTATTCTTGCTGTGTCAGTGTATTTTGGAAATGCTTCAAAAATAGGCGTTAATGATCCAGCCTCGATCTTCCTTCATCTTGAGCAAATAATATAAAAACTTGCTTGTCATCCACCTCCTGAACCCAGCTAGGGCCTTCATCCAAAATGGAGAGATGCCTGTCCACCCACTGACCATTGGATCGAAGCAGTAAATGGAATTCAGGGAATGGAGAAACTTACCTCCTCTCTACATGGAAGGAGAACGAGTTCAGAAAAACCTGGTTCTACTGGCACAAATTCCAGTTCTCCCTGGAATATAGGTCATTCATTTAATGAGGCATTATCCACCACAGACACTAGATCTTTTACTACCACCACTACTACTACTACTTTATTACCACTTAGCATTTGGGCTCATACTTTCTCATTCAGACTTTTGCCAACCCTGGCCCTTTTATTTTAATTAAATTGTTTTTCTCTCTTTCTCTCCCCTCCACACCTTCATCCTACCACTTCCCACCCCTCTGTCAAATCCTCCCCTTCTTCCTCTCTCTCACCCAACCTTACCTTTCTTCTCCATTCCAATGGTGCTTCATACCTCCACCCCCACCCTCCCCTTTGTACCTTAGAAATCAAAGTCCCCTTTTGGGTCCAACAACCACACAACAAGGTACTGGGGTTGATTTACTAAATCTAAAGAGTGCAAAATCTGGTGCAGCTCTGCCTAGAAACCAATCAGCTTTCAGGTTTTTTTTTGTTAAAGCTTAAATGAACACGGATGTTAGAAGCTGATTGGCTACCATGCCCCAGATTTTGCACTCTCCAGTTTTAGTAAATCAAGCCCACTGAGTCATAAATATTAAAGAGACTGACACATGGCTTTCAGAAATTCCTTTATGCAGGCAACTTCTCATTTGATAAATGTCAGGCACTCACGAGGTGATAGCAATGGTACCTTTTTCAGCGTATACTGTGAGATAAATACTATGGAATGCAATCTGTGACTGTTCATTGTATTCTGCATGAAATGTTTAATATTATACTTTGTATAAATGTGAGCCTTAAACAAAAAAAAAATTACACAAATATGGGTGCCATACTTTATTAGCAGTAGATATTATTTTTGGCATGTCTGTGATTTAGATAATGGCTGTTTGCTTGACGCACAGAACTTGAAATCTGTGGGTTTCTTAACCACATTTGTACTTTTGACCATGAAAATATACCAGTCACAACATAGATTTGAAAAAAAAACATCAAATTCTAATAATTACTATTTGTAGCAGTTTTCTTTTAATCATTTGCACCAAATTTGAATGTTGCCTTCTTCTACCAGGACCAGTTATTTAGCTATAGCACTTTTTTAAAATTAATGAATTATGTGCTTAATGTGATTGCAGCCGTATTAGTGCAACATCAAAGTTTGACTGCTGTCCGTGATACCTTTTCTTATATGTGCAGCTTGTCCTGAAAAACCTAACTGTTGGTGCAAAAAAAAAAAAAAAAAAAGTATCATGGACAGTACACAAACGTGTCATTAATTACATGTTGTCGTAACTCACCTGCTGTGCATTCATGCAGTCAACAATTGCTGTGTTGCATTCAGCTACCTGGAGCATGGCTGAGTGTTGAACAGTGGGCTGTGAATTGGCCTTCTCTACTTCTGCTCTGGTTTCCTCTGGTGCACTCCCTCCATCTTAATGCCCTTTGGTTCCATCTGCTGAATCTTCCCACACTGTAGACTTTCCAGAGTCCATACACTTGCATCAGAATTCCCTTTATGCTTTTGTTACCCTCAGCAATTTCCAGTTTCACTGCACTTGTGTCTCACCTTCTGGTACCATTTACACCTGGCCAAATACAGACGTTGGCCTCATCCTGGCCTAGCTGGCAGTTGCTACCAGCAAAGCCATTCCAAGGACTGTACTCTGGAACTGTTCATTGACTTATTCCAACAACATCACTACAGTCTTTGGTGAGGACCAGGTGACTCCAAAATCTGTGGCTTGGTAGCTCTGAGTATTGTCCCCCCATCGTAGCTCATCTGCATGGATGCTAAGCCTCATCTGGTCAAGTCCAAACATGTTTCTAAGGGTTGAACTATCATTGCAGGGTTCTCTTATCATTTACCCTCAAATATGCTATCTGTCCTGCAACTTCTTGTTCAGTATATCCTCGCCATAATGATACCTGTGGTCCTAGTACAGCTCCACATATATGAGAGGAGCTTGTACATCGAGGGATAAAACTCGCTGCATAAATAGCACCTGCAGCTACTCACTGTAATTCAGATACAGATGAAGGAAGAAATTTCTAGGAATCAAAGATTAACAACTCCTAGGTTTCACGCAAACATATTGGGCCAATAAATCAAGCTCCTGAAAGTGCTTCTTGACACTCATTAAATTTTTATTGTGCCTATTTATGTTTGCATCAAATGTAAAGGAAATGTTAGGTTTCCTCCACGTGGCACATCTATCGGGCTGAGTTGGCATGGCTGAATAAAAGCCCATAGCTATACGTAAATGGTATTACTTGTGTGTTGTGTCGTTCTCTTAAGATGTACAAATTAAAAAGACAACCATTTGATATATGCTGGTCAAACAATAATTGCAGCAAGCAGTCGTAAAGGCATTTTATAATTTATAAAGGCACAACATTTGAATGGGGCACATGGTTTGTTGCTTAGACCAGCCAGTCAGATTCTTCCTATCATTTAGTGAGTACAGAGTCAGGAAACAGAGAATCTAATTGCTAGTAGGCATGTGCAATTCGTTTCGTTCCGAATTCGTTTTTTAACGAATTTCGACTAATTCGGGAATATCCAAATGAATGAAAACCCGTTTAACAAATTTTTTCCGAATATTCGTAAATTCGATAAAATTGGACATTCGTACATTCGTAAATTAGTGAATTCGTAAATTTGTAAATTCGAAAATTCGGAAATCTGAAATAATAGTTAACTAATAATAACTTAACTATTAGTAATTACTAGTAACTTTTAAATGATAGGTATTGTAATTTCCTTTCAAATTTGGCTGTTAGTGAACGTAACACATACAAATTTATCCGAAGTTATGAATGATCCGAAAAAACGGAATGAAACGTAATGAATTAATAATAATAAATAACAATAATAATAATAACAACGTTTTATTATTATTATTTATTATTAATTTGTTCTGTTCCATTTGTTTAGATGCAGCATTCATTTTGGATAATTCGTAACTTCGGATAAATTCGTATTTGTTACGTTCACTAACAATCAAATTTGAAAGGAAATTACAATACCTATAATTTAATAGTTAGTTACTATTTCAGATTTTTTAATTTTCGGGTTTTTGGATTTTCAAACTTCGAATTTACAAATTTCCGAATTTTCTAATTTACAAATGTACGATTTTACAAATTTACGAATGTACGATTTTACAAATCTACGAATGTACAAATGAACGAATGTACGAATGAATGAATGCTCGAATTTACGAATGTACGAATGAACGCATTTACGAATTTACGAATGAACGCATTTACGAATCGCGATCATAACGAATGACCCGGAAAACGAAAAAAAATAATAAACTAATGAAACGAAAACGAAAATGAACAAATTTTTTGGCTGTTCACCCTTCAGACACTTTTAACCATGAGGCTTACTCTGTTTTGCTTTTTGGACTTTTGTAGACTGATCTATTATAAAGTTAAAGTATAACTAAAGGAAAAACATTTTTATTTTTATTTTGGATAGAGTGGAGAGGGATTAGAACACCTGTCAGTATTTATTGCTGTCTGTGCCCCCCCCCCCCCCAACTTGCTCCCAACAGACTTAAATACCTTTAATTAACAACTATCTCTCCCAGCATGCATCATATGACCACTCCCTTCCAGATACCATCATAACGTGGCCACCTTCTTCCAGATACCTTCATAAAGCTGCTCAGCCAATAGATCCTGTAGATATACTCCACAAGTAGTGATGGACTTTCCTGTAGAGTGTACAAGGTTGTTGTCCTCAGACACACCATTGCAGATGGTAGCTGGCCAGGGGTAGAACCAGAGTGTTTTGCTTAGTCAGGCAATATCAGGCAATACCAGAAAGAAGGACGAGTGAAAGGTCAGGGCAGGCAGTAAAAAGGCATATTCAGATATGAGCTAAACCTGATAACTGGAGAAAGAGGAATACAGAAGCACAGAAGCTAACACAGACTGGGATCTAGGGCTGGAAAAGGAACCGATGGCATAGCAATGGGTGCTGCTCTGAGCACAAGTTGATTTACAGGCTGGGCCATGTGGGTGCTATATCAACCAACAGGTGAGCTCCAGTGATGCCTACACTTCCCATTTCTGAAACAAGCCAAGCTGTAGTACGGTAGGAAAGACCACTTGGTGGTAGAATCAAAAGTAGCAGATTGCTGCTAATCTGTGGCACATATACTTCATACATTCCTGATAAGGGATTTACCTTTCCCTAATTTGTGCAAAGCTAAATGTGGCATTTTTTTTATGCTGATCCTTACATGTCAGGGCAAAGAAAAAAAAAAAACATTGTTCCAATACAGTGAACATTTCCCTACATTTTATTAATTCAGAAGTTCAGAAAAATACCCATTGAACAGTGCTTCTGCTGCACTCATATGCCAACCAACATTGCCACACCTTCTGAAGACACAGTGAGTGCCGTCCAGGCTGCAGTTAGGGCATAAAGAGGTCACAGGGAGATATCCAGACGTGACAGTGTCCACCATACATGGTACCAACATATGTTCCTCTCTTTACCGTGTGGAATCAAAAGAGAGAATCTGAAAGGGGTGACAACAACAGTGTGAGATTGCCGGACTGAGAACTCAACGATACACACCCAGCAGACCCAGCCAGAAAGCTGAAGAGGAAGAGACCACTGCAGTTTGGTGCACTGTAGCACCCATCTAATGTGAGTACCCTCCTGGAGGACATTCTTTTATCCAATAAATGCCCTTGCTATATTACACCATGGAGTTCTTCTGTTTGTTTCTTCTATGAATGTGGATCTTGGCTTTACCTGTGAGGAGTGTTTTGCATCATTGTATCCTGAGTGAGCCCAGGAGTGGCCCCAATGCGTATTCTGACACCGTTTAATTACTGTGTCACATGATTAAAGGTGAGCGCAAGCACATGTGGGGTGTCACGGGAGAGCACATCTTGCTTGTTGTGATTCAGACACCCATCAGAAGAAGCATGATGAACACTTATTTTATGGACACTATTTATTCACGTTTTTTTTTCTGTGATTTGTATTTGCTGATTATGTTGAACACTTAAATGTCACAGGAAAGTGTTTGGCATTTATATTTATTTTAGCACGGTGCACTTTTCAAAAGTATTACCACGATTGCACTTTTTTCATATGCACTTGGAGATTTATTATATAAAAAATTTGCACTTTATATTTATACATGTACGGTTTCATTAGCATATTTATTATAGTTTAATTTAAATATTTTTACACGGCATCTCTTTTTTTATATGTGACATTGTATTAGTGCGGGCACAATTACTATTTACGCATTAAATTACACGGAATGAAACGTGGTTTAGTGCTTGCAGCTTAATTAATATTAGTTTACTCCATAGAGGCATTAGTCCATTTGTGGCTCGCAAGAAACCTATACTTCGTTAACATTGCCATCCCTGTTTGCTGAACTACAGAATTCCACCTATCTTCAACCCCTCTCCACGTGTCCCCTTCCATGTGCACACATCCTCCTGCCTTCTCAAAAAAGTTATTCTCTTTTATGTGTGGGCCAGTAAACTAGAATGTGCAAAACTATTCTACAGGATGCTAGCAAAAGGGGGCGCATTGGGTCCCCGATATAAGTAGACACTACCGAACATGCCATCTCATTCGGCTGTTGGATTGGAATGTCTACAAACACAGGACATGTGCCAATACAAACAGGAGTGGTTGCGATGTGGACTTTCCCTCTTTCTGATGTTGGACAGAGATCATCTGCCTTCACAAATCAAACATCACTTGTTGTAGGTGTTTTCCCTGCAAGTGAAGCCCAAGTCCCCTAAAGCCTCGTACACACGATCGGACTTTCCGACGGAAATGTTTCGATGACAGGCTGTTGTCCGTAAATCCGACCGTATGCATGCTGCATTGGACAACTATTGTCGGACTTTCGGCCAACAAATGTTGGATGGCAGGTTTTCAAATTTTCCGCGGACAAATGTGTGTTGTCGGAATTTCGGAGCGTGTGTACACAAGTCTGTTGGACAAAAGTTCAAAGTACAAACATGCATGCTCAGAAGCAATATCGGTCGGTCTTGTAAACTAGCGTTCGTAATGGAGAATTAACATTCGTGACGCAGCAAATTATGAAATCTCCAAATGCAGCGCACAATTCTCTTCTTCTTTAATGGGATAATAATGAAGCTGCCAAATTATCAAATACTTTTTTTTTTGTGATATCAAGAATAATATTATTATGCTTTTTTATTTTATTTGGGCAAGTTACCACAATACCATTATCCCGTAGTTTTTAAGATCAAAGTTACTACTATGTTGATGTCCCTTGTCAATTTTACATTGTATTTTTTAAATGTAACTGCCTACTCCCAAACTGTCATTTGAAGTAAAACACATAGCCAAGTATTATTCTACACAATTTTTTTTATCGCGCATTAAAAAAAGAAAACAAATAAAATTAGACATGATATCTGCCAATAGAACTTAACAAAAAAGTGCATTCTATGCATCCAAAAATATAGAAAATATACCGAATCAAATCATTATTATTCAACCAAAAAAATAATGTCAAAGCAATAACTCCAAGGCCAATAATAAATAACACGTTATCTCCTCCGATTCCGCAACATGTCTGGTTGACGAACGGCCGTTCAGAAATGAACTGAAAAGCACAAAATGAAAAGCGCGAACTGAAAAGTGCGAAATGAAAAGTTGCGAAATTAAAACTGCGAAATTAAAAGCGCGAATCAACACTCACCAAACTTCTACTAACACGAAATTAGCAGAAGGAGCCCAAAGGGTGGCGCTAAAGAGCTGAAAAACCACGGAGTACGTCACTACGTTCCTAATTGTTGGCTAACAATTGTGTGACCGTGTGTATGCAAGACAAGTTTTGGGCCAACGCCCTTCGGACAAAATTCCAAGATTTTGTTGGCCAATAATCCGATCGTGTGTATGAGGCATTACACTGCTTATGGGCATCCCCAATTTCCCCCCTGGAGAACCCACTGAATTCCTTCTTAAAGAGCACTGACAGGACCTGTTAATTAATTATTAAAAGTCCATGAAAACTACAACTGTTGTCCAATTTAGACGCATTTTTTAGCACATGAGAACAGTGTTAGGCCTGGTATACAGACACGGCTTGCCCCTCTGAAAAGTGATCCACATTTAACAGGAGGCAGTATGTTGACCTGGAAAATGCTGCACTACTGTATCGCAACCACGTGCATGAAAAACAGTTGTGGTTAGTTGCAGCGTGACCCTAGTCACTTAATTAGGTTACAGTTGGATAGCAGTAGTGCATGGCAGCTACGGCCACGGCATGGACACACCCCCTTTGCCTTTGCAACTTAAAGGGGGAGCAGAAGGGGGCATTAAAAACGCAGCTCAACCTTGTGTTTTCACCCCCCTCTCCTCAGCTGCAAGTGGAAACAAGCTCGAACCAAGGTGAATTTTGGTTTATGTGTACAAAAATACTTTATACTTAAAACACATATAAAAATGCATTAGTGGGGACATATTGAATTTTGAAGGACACGATCTAAGACAGAATGCGTGCATTTTCAGGATACACAAAGTGTACATCAGACCTTATGGTGAAAGTATGGGGCCTCATATAATTTAGTTACTTGACACAGAAAAAGTGACACTACCTGTCTGCGCTTTACTGAATGACTTCTCAGCTGAAGATTATTCCTGACTAATCAATTGCTTAAATACACATATTAACTGTATGCTCTCTATTTGCTGTGCTAAATTGCTCATGCAGACTGGAAAATTTCATCGCTGAGCTTGCATTAACCCTACACCCTTGAAGACAATGAATTAAAAAGAAAAGTTTGAAAATCCTTATAAATGTTCAAGATTTTTTGCATGAATATATATATACACTATATTGCCAAAAGTATTGTGACGTCTGCCTTTACACGCACATAAACTTTAATGGCATCCCAGTCTTAGTTCGTAGGGTTCAATATTGAGTTGGCCCACCCTGTGCAGGTCAGTCAAGTTTTTCTACCCCAAACTCGCTCATCCATGTCTTTATGGACCTTGCTTTGTGCACTGGTCCAAATCATTTGGTGGAGGGGGATTTTGGAGTGGGGTTGTTGGTTGTTTTTCAGGGGTTGGGCTTAGTTCCGGTGAAGGGAACTCTTAATGCGTCAGCATACCAAGCCATTTTGGACAATTTTGGACAATTTCCTGCTCTCAACGTTGTGAAAACAGTTTGGAGATGGCCCCTTTCTGTTCCACCAGTGCACAAAGCAAGGTAAAAAAAAAGACATGGATGAGCGAGTTTGGGGTGGAGGAACTTGACTGGTCTGAACACAGTCCTAACCTCAACTGATAGAACACCTTTGAGATGAATTTGAGCAGAGGCTGCGAGCCAGGCCTTCTTACCCAACATCACTGCCTGACCTCGCAAATGCTCTTCTGGAAGAATGGTCAAACATTCCCATAGACACACTCCTAAACCTTGTGGACAGCCTTCCCAGAAGAGTTGCAGCTGTTATAGCTGCAAAGGGCCAACTCAATATTGAACCCTACGGATAAGACTGGGATGCCATTAAAGGTCATGTGTGTGTAAAGGTCCCACTGCTTTTGACAATATAGTATATATATATATATATATATATATATATATATATATATATATATATATATATGTATATATATATATGTATATATATATATATATATAAATATATATACATATATATATATATAATATAAAAGACAATTTATTTTTTGTGAATTGTTGTTGAAATTATCCTGTGTTTTGTATCATTATCATACAACATGTTCAAACTTTAAACTTGCTTACAATCTTTAGTGGAATTTTACGACTTTGAATGTTCAAGCTGTTCAGGTGCTACACCCGTAAAGCAGCAATGTTGCATTATCCCTCTTAGCATGCTTCACGGTTGGGTTAAGATTTTTTTGTTGTGCTAGATTATGAACCCAGAAGTGATCATCTGCAAGAGATACCTGCATATCCTTGACTATCACCCAAGAGTTCTTTGTCAACCTCTTTGATGTTTGCACCTTGTGTCGTTCTCTTTGCGTGATTCCAGCTAATAAAGAGAAAAAGCAACAGTGCTGTATTCCTTTTATTTGTACCCGGTCCGCCTGTGTACTAGTAGAGGCCCAATTTGGAAACTCTTTGGTATCTCCTCCCAGTTAAGCTTCAATGGTTCTCCTCAAGCCTCCTTTTGGTGAGACCATACTGAACCATAGCAGGACTCAAATCATGTGACCACACCTGTATTTTTTTTAGGGTCCAACCTACACCTAAGTTGACTGGAAGCTGTAGCAACCCTATTTAATTGCCGAACCTTATCATCTAGTTTTTTTTAAGGCTGTCACCGGCTAATCTTGTAATGAAATATATAAGAAAAGCCAAACAACTCTCTGCTAAAGTGGGCATACCTCATCCCAGATAACCTCAAAGCCCAAAAATGAAGAGACCTAATGATACTTTTAACCACTTCACCCCCAAAAGGCTTTTACACCTTAAAGACCAGGCCATTTTTTGCGACACGGCACTGCGCTATTTTAACTGACAATTGCGCGGGTCGTGCAACGCTGTACCCAAACAAAATTGATGTCCTTTTTTCCCACAAATAGCACTTTCTTTTGATGGTATTTAATCACCTCTGCGGTTTGTATTTATTGTGCTATATAAAAAAAAGACCTACTATTGTGAAAAAAAAAACAATATTTTTTACTTTCTGCTATAAAACTTATCCAATAAAAATATGTAAAAAATCGAATTTTTTCATCAATTTAGGCAAATTTGTATTCTGCTACATATTTTTGGGTATAAAAAATCCCAATTAGCGTATATTGATTGGTTTGCGCAAAATTTATCGCATCTGCAAACTATGGGATAGATTTATGGCATTTTTATTTTTATTTTTACTAGTAATGGCGGTGATTAGTGATTTTTAGTGGGACTTCGACATTGCGCGCGGACAAATCGGACACTAATGCCCCGTACACACGGTCGGATTCTCCGATGGAAAATGTCCAATCGGAGCGTGTTGTCGGAAATTCCGACCGTGTGTGGGCTCCATCGGACATTTTCCATCGGATTTTCGGACACACAAAGTTTGAGAGCAGGATATAAAATTTTCCGACAACAAAATCCGTTGTCGGAAATTCCGATCGTGTGTACACAAATCCGACGGACAAAGTGCCACGCATGCTCAGAATAAATAAAGAGATGAAAGCTATTGGCCACTGCCCCGTTTATAGTCCTGACGTACATGTTTTACGTCACCGCGTTTAGAATGATCGGATTTTCCGACAACTTTGTGTGACCGTGTGTATGCAAGACAAGTTTGAGCCAACATCCGTCGGAAAAAATTCTAGGATTTTGTTGTTGGAATGTCCGAACCAAATCCGACTGTGTGTACGGGCATAAGTGACACTTTTTTTGCGACCAGTAACACCAATACAGTAATCACTGCTAAAAAAATGCACTGTTACTGTATACATTACACTGGCAGGGAAGACGTCCATAGGGGGCGCCTGGGCGCCGCCGCCCCCCCCCCCCCCCCTCCAGGCATAAAAAAAAAAAAAAAAAGTCAAAAAAAAAAAAAATTTTTTTATTACTGCCCCTTTAAAAAAAAAAAAGGAAAAAAAAGGTCCTTAAGTGCACTGTGTTCGGAAGCCGGACACAGTGCGACGCCGGACACAGTGCACTTATAGGAAGCGCCACGTGTATGCAATCACGAGATTGCAGACGTGGCTCTGCATTTGCGGGCATTGTGGCGTTTTCTGAAGCGCCGAGTAGCTTCCGCCCGGCCATAGTAATAGATACTACAGGCGCCGGGCGGAAGCTACTCGGCACTTCAGATTTGATTGACATCTGCCCTGAGTCAAATGTCACTTCCTGATTCTCTCTCTCATTGCGCCCGAGAGAGGAAGCAGGAAGAATGCTGGTGCATGTGTGAGGAGGACACCGCAGGAGACCCAAGGTAAGTACCGCTGTGTGGAGAATGGGGGGGACAGAGGCTACATTTGGGGGGGACAGAGGCTGCATGTGGGGGGGACAGAGGCTGTATTGGGGGGACAGGCAGCATTTTTGGGGGGGATAGAGGCTGTGTTTGGGGGGGGACAGAGGCTGCATTAAGGGGGGGGACAGAGGCTGCATATGGGGGGGAATAGAGGCTGCATTGGGGGGGGACAGAGGCTGCATTTTGGGGGGGGACAGAGGCTGCATTGGGGGGACAGAGGCTGCATTTTGGGGGGGACAGAGGCTGCATTGGGGGGGGGAATAGAGGCTGCATTTGGGGGGGTACAGAGGCTGCATTTGGGGGGGACAGAGGCTGTATTTGGGGGGGACAGAGGCTGCATTGGGGGGGCAGAGGCTGCATTAAGGGGGGGGAGAGGCTGCATTTTGGGGGGAGGACAGAGGCTGCATTGGGGGGGACAGAGGCTTTATTGTGGGGGGACAGAGGCTGTATTTGGGGGGGACAGAGGCTGCATTTGGGGGGGGACAGAGGCTGCATTTTGGGGGGGACAGAGGCTGCATTTTGGGGGATGCAGAGGCTGTATTTGGGGGGGCAGAGGCTGTATTTGGGGTGGGCAGAGGCTGCATTTTGAGGGGGGCAGAGGCTGCATTTTGGGGGGATAGAGGCTGCATTTGGGGGGGCAGAGGCTGCATTTGGGGGGGGCAGAGGCTGTATTTGGCTGGGGCAGAGGCTGCATTTGGGGAGGGACAGAGGCTTCATTTGGAGGGGGGGGACACAGGCATACTGCATTTGGGGGGGGACAGAGGCTGCACTTTGGGGGGGACAGAGGCTGCATTTGGTGGAACAGAGGCTGCATTTAATGGGACATAGGAATGCTGCATTTTGGGGGGGACAGAGGCTTCATTTGGAGGGGGGGACACAGGCATACTGCATTTGGGGGGGGACAGAGGCTGCATTTGGGGGGACAGAGGCTACATTTGGGAGAACAGAGGCTGCATTTAATGGGACACAGGCATGCTACATTTGGGGGGGGGGAGACAGAGGCTGCATTTGGGGGGGGACAGAGGCTTCATTTGGGGGGGGGGCACAGGCATGCTTCATTTGGGGGGGGGGACAGAGGCTGCATTGGGGGGGGACAGAGGCTGCATTTGGGGGGGGGGACAGAGGCTGCATTTAATGGGACACAGGAATGCTGCATTTGGGGGGGGGGGGAGTCTGCATTGGGGGGGGGGGGACAGAGGCTGCATTTAATGGGACACAGGCATGCTGCATGTAATGGGACACAGGCATGCTGCATTTGCAGGGGGGGGGGACAGAGGCTGCATTTGGGAGAACAGAGGCTGCATTTAATGGGACACAGGCATGCTGCATTGGGGGGGGGGCAGAGGTTGCATTTGGGGGGGACAGAGGCTGCATTTGGGGGGGGCAGAGGCTGCATTTGGGGGGGGACAGAGGCTGCATTTGGGGGGGACAGAGGCTGCATTTAGGGGGGGACAGAGGCTGCATTTGGGGAGACAGAGGCTGCATTTTATGTGATAGAGGCTGCATTTGATGTGACAGGGGTTGCATTTGATGTGACACAGGCTGCATGTAAGGACGGACTGCTGGGGACGCCTGATGGCATCTGGTTGTAGGCGACGTGGCTAGTGACACACTCAGGGCTCCAACTGATTCTGCATTATGGTGAGTTGAATGATTTAATTTTATATTACAATGTAATAATAGAAATAATGCGCTTCAATCATCCTGACACCATAACAACCATGGTGCCGGGATGATTGAAGTGCTAACACCAGGTGTTTGGAGTATCTTTATCTGCTGATTGTTAAACTTTGTAGAATACACATATTTCTATTGTTGTGTAGGATCTGGGCCTGCTGTCCCTCTCTCCCTCTCCCTCCATCCCTCGTTCATCTCAGACGCTAACCACACCACCTTAGAGCCACGCCCACTATTTCGCTGAAACCATGCCCATTTTTGCCAAGTGGGAGGGGTCAAAAAGGAAGGGCGGGGTCTGGCGCCCCCCCCATCCTAAAACTTCACCAGCCGCCACTGGAAGGCGTTAATATCAGGGGCGATCAAAGGGTTAGGTGTGTTCCCTGGGTGTGCTTTCTTACTGTATGGAGGATGGACTGACTGCAGGAAGAGAGGCATCTGTGTTCCTGATTAGCAGGAACACAAGATCTCTCTCTCCCTGTCTGACAGAACGACGGTCTGCCTTGTTTACATTCCTCCGAACGATCGCGGGTGGCCGGCGCCCATTGCAACCGCCGGACCCGCTGATTGACTCCCGCTGTGTCCAATCACAGCAGAAGAGGGTCACCGGCGGCGCATATGTATGCCCCAGACCCAGAAGTCGCAAACAAAGTACAGGTACGTTGTTTTGGCAGTCGGGCCGCCCTCCCGCAGTATATGTGCGGTGAGTGGTCCGGAAGTAGTTACGGACATTAACAATCTAAACAGCTGAAAAATCGTTTATAAATAATTCAATACAGAAGTTTAAAAAGAGACACCCAAAAGAGGTGTACTATACATATACAGTACATACAGTGCCTTACAAAAGTATTCACCCCCCTTGTCATTTTTCGTCTTTTGTTGCCTCACAACCTGGAATTAACATGGATTGTTTGAGGATTTGCATCATTTAATTTACAGAACATGCCCACAAATTTGAAGATATTTTTTTTTTTTTATTATGAAGCAAACAACAAAGAGGACAAAATAACTGAAAAAGTCAATGTGCATAACTATTCACCCCCCTAAAGTCAATACTTTGTAGAGCCGCCTTTTGCGGCTATCACAGCTCCAAGTCACTTTGGATGAGTCTCTATGAGCTTGCCACATCTTACCACTGGGATTTTCACCCATTCCTCCTGGCAAAACTGGTCCAGCTCCTTCAAGTTGGATGGTTTGCGCTTGTGAACAGCAAGCTTTAAGTCTGAGCACAGATTTTCTATTGGATTGAGGTCTGGGCTTTGACTAGGCCTTTCCAACACATTTAGATGTTTCCCCTTAAACCACTCAAGTGTTGCAGTGTGTTTGGGGTCATTGTCCTGCTGGAAGGTGAACCTCTGTCCTAGCCTCAAATCACACACAGAGTGGTACAGGTTTTGCTCAAGAATATCCCTGTATTTAGCACCATCCATCTTTCCCTCAACTCTGACCAGTTTCCAAGTCCTGACTGCTGAAAAACATCCCCACAGCATGATGCTGCCACCACCATGTTTCACAGTGGGGATGGTGTTCTTTGGGTGATGTGATGTGTTGGGTTTGCTCCAGACATAGCGTTTGCTTTGATGGCCAAAAAGTTCAATTTTAGTCTCATCAGACCAGAGCACCTTCCTCCATACATTTTGGGAGTCTCCCACATGCCTTTTCGCAAACTCAAAACGTGCCATTTTGTCTTTTGCTGAAAGTAATGTCTTTCTTCTGGCCACTCTGCCATAAAGCCCAACTCTATGGAGCGTACGGCTTATTGTCGTCCTATGTACAGATACTCCAGTCTCTGCTGTGGAACTCTGCAGCTCCTCCGGGGTTACCTTAGGTCTCTGTGCTGCCTCTCTGATTAATGCCCTCCTTGCCCGGTCCATAAGTTTTGGTGTGCGGCCGTCTCTTGGCAGGTTTGCTGTTGTGCCATGTTCTTTCCATTTGGTTATGATAGATTTGATGGTGCTCCTAGGGATCATCAAAGATTTTGATTTTTTTTATAACCTAACCCTGACTTGTACTTCTCAGCAACATTGTCCCTTACTTGTTTGGAGAGTTCCTTGGTCTTCATGGCAGTGTTTGGTTAGTGGTGCCTCTTGCTTAGGTGTTGCAGCCTCTGGGGCCTTTCAAAAAGGTGTGTATATGTAATGACAGATCATGGGACACTTAGATTGCACACAGGTGGACATCATTTCACTAATTATGTGACTTCTGAAGGTAATTGGTTGCACCAGAGCTTTTTATGGGCTTCATAACAAAGGGGGTGAATACATACGCACATGACAATGATCAGTTTTTTATTTCTGAAAAAATAGTTTTATGTATATATTTTTCTAATTTTATTTCACCAACTTAGACTATTGTATTCTGATCCATCACATATAATTTAGATTAAAAAAAACATTGAACTAAAGGCTGTAATGTAACAAAATAGGTAAAAAGCCAAGGGGGGTGAATACTTTTGCAAGGCTCTGTAAGTATTAGGGGAGGCTGCTGAGAATGCATTAAGATTAAAAAACCTTCTGCCTTTACAACCCCTTGAAATATTGACTAATAAAGGTGAATTAAACAGCATTTTCAGTTTGCGCTACTCAGATACAGTTTAGTTCCATTTTAAAATGAGATTATAATTAAAAAGCCTCAAAATTGATTATTTTTCGTTTTAATGGTTTTTGTTGAATTTTAACAATTTACAGGTAGAAAAAACAGTGGAACAAAATATTATGTAGTCATCATGTTGTACTTAAAGCAGAACTAAACTCACTCAATTAAGATCACCTATCCTTGTGCTGCAAGCCTTAGTAAACAGATAGTAAACTAAATTATATTTACTTGTTTTTGTTTTGTTTTTTCTTAGTTCCTTCCTGGTTTCTAGCCTAGGCCAAAATGATGTCATACATCCCAGGACTCTTCATGGACATTTTCTTTTTCTTTCATCTGGAAGAGGGAAGGAGGGGCTTTCTTCACCAAGAACACCCTTGTGCATTAATGCCTGAGCTAAAGGTAGATGGATTCCAGGAAGTAAATGCATGAATCATCTGCCCTTACTCAAGATGACCATGGCTACAAATGTTAGGGGGGTTTTCAAAATATTTTCTCAGCAAAATAATACAGGGAGACATGGATGGATGGATGAGTTTGCCTTGAATATTAAAGAGGAACTGCAGTCTGCTCACATAATTTGTAATAAAAACATTTTGAAGCTTCCCTCCAACCACTTTGCATATTATTTTATATATACTGTGATTCTGTACTTGCCAAATATGCTGCAGAAATCTTCCTCCACTGAGTCTGGCTGCAACCATTTTAACTGTGGGCAGCTGAAGCTGCTGCCTGTTCACTTCCTGGATTTACACAGACACACAGAGGCACACCTCCAGCTCTGCAACTCTCATTGGCCCTCTTATGACTCATCCCCCCTCCCTTCCTGGAAAACTCTCAAGAAAGTGAGAGAGAGAGCTGTGCATGATGTCATAAGCCTTGGGTAATGACCAGACAAGAGACAGGAAGTGGGCTGTATAAGTTATTTACTGACAGAAAAAAAATATTTTACTATCCAAAGTTAAAACAACAACAAGGGTAGAAGATTTAATAGATGGAAAGATGAAAAAATGACTGAAGTTCCGCTTTAAATATTGAAAAATAAAAGTGATGTAAATACCTTTTATTTAGTTTTCAGTGCTACAGTTTAGTTCCACATTAAAATGAGATTATTATTAAAAAGCCACAAAATCTATTATTTTTCGTTTCAATCATTTTTATTGAATTTTAAGTTTCTAGGTAGAATAAAACAGTGGAACAGAATATTATGTTTTTTTGTTTTTTTCTTGCATCTGGAAGCGGGGAGGAGGGGCTTTCTCAGCTAAGCACGTCCTCCTGCCTTCATGCCTGAGCTAAGGGCAGATGGATTCCAGGTAAATGCATAAGTCATCTGCCCTTACTCAAAATGGTTGTGGCTAGAAATGCTAGGCGGTGTTTTATTAAATGATTTCTCAACAAAATAAAGCATAGAGACATGGATGGATGGGGGAGTTTGCTTTGAATATTAAAAAAATGAATGAAACTTTTTCAGTTTGCGGAGCTCAGATACAGTTTAATTCTACTTTAAAATGAGATTATAATTAAATATTATAAAACATGATATATTATCATAAATTAAATATTATAAAACATTGTAATTAACCACTTCCCGTCCACCATATAACAGAATGACGTGCACAAAGTGGTTAAGTTATCCTGACTGGATGTTATATGACGTCTAGCAGGATAAGCCGCGATCGTGCGCCAATTGTTGGTGTGTCAGTCTGACACACCGCATCACCGATCTCGGTAAAGCGCCTCTGACATAGGCTCTTTACCATGTGATCAGCTGTGTCCAATCACATCTGATCACAGCGTAAATAGAATGAGCCGGTTATCGTCTTTTCCTCCACTTACACTGACGGACGCGAGTAGAGGAGAGCCAATCGGCTGCTCCCCTGACAGGGGGGGGTCTGTGCTGATTGATTCTCAGTGCAGCCCTCCTGAGGATGCTCATCTAGGACCACCAGGGATGCCACCCAGGACCACTAGGGATGCCCACCTTGGATGCCCACCCAGGGCCACCAGGGATGCCACCCAGGACCACCAGGGTTGCCAGTCAGTGCCCATTAGAGGTGCCAATCAGTGACCAGCAGTAATGCCTGCCAGTGCCTCCTCATCAGTCCTGCCTCTCAGAGCCATCTATCAGTGCCCATCAGTGCCACCCATCAGTGCCCATCAGTGCCACCTATCAGGGCCCATCAGTGCCACCTATCAGGGCCCATCAGTGCCACCTATCAGGGCCCATCAGTGCCGCCTATCAGTGCCCAACAGTGCCGCCTATCAGTGCCCATCAGTGCTACCTATGAGTGCCCATCAGTGCCACCTATCAATGCCCATCAGTGCTGCATATCAGTGACCTGCAGTGCTGCCTATCAGTACTGCATATTAGTGCCTCATTATCAGTGCCCATCAGTGCCACCTCATCAGTGCCACCTCATTAGTGCCACCTCACCAGTGCCCATCAGTGCCACCCATCAGTACCCATCAGTCCCGCCTATCAGGGCCCATCAGTGCCGCCTATTAGTGCCCAACAGTGCCGTCTATATGTGCCCATCAGTGCCACCTATCAGTGCCCATCAGTGCTGCCTATCAGTGCCTATCAGTGTCGCCTATCAGTGCCAATCAGTGCCACCTATGAGTGCCCATCAGTGCCACCTATCAGGGCCCATCAGTGCTGCATACCAGTGCTGCATATTAGTGCCCCATTATCAGTGCCCATCAGTGCCACCTTATCAGTGCCCATCAGTGAAGAAGAAAATTTACTTATTTACAAAATTTTATGACAGAAACCAAGAAAAACTTTTTTTTATTTCAAAATTTTCGGTATTTTTTTTTTTTTTTTTGTAAAAAAAAAAAAAAAAAACCCCAGTGGTGATCAAATACCACCAAAGGAAAGCTATATTTGTGTGAACAAAATGATAAGAATGTAATTTATGTACAGTGTTGTATGACCGCGCCATTGTCCTTCAAAGTGTGACAGCGATGAAAGCTGAAAATCGGTCTGGGCAGGAAGGGGGGAAAGTGCCCGGTATTGAAGCGGTTTAATATAAATTTATATATTTAAAAATAAAATCAGCAGTCTTGTAAAGGATCCGTGCAGAGTAGACCAGCGTGTTTTGTTAGCCCTCGCAGCCCCGGCTCGTAGCCAGCCATGGAAGGCTATGGAAGGCTGTCATAGTCTGCAGTCATAACGGGATTTTTCTATCCGCAGAGCGTCATAACTGCAGAAGGGTGGTCATTGCTCGGGGGAAAGTGCTTTATAAATTTGTAAAGTAAAGAGAATCATTTAAAAGTGCGAAAAGAGTTTTAAAGTGTTTTGAATGCAAACAGTATTCCACTAATTATCAGGAAACATCCATTTCTTAGAAGAAGGAGAAGTGACACTCCTTTTGCATATTTATGTAAATGTGTAACTTGTCAGTGCTGGTTACAAGGGGTATATATCCTCCTGTATGAATAGGAGAGCTTTATAATAATGGGATGCTAAATGGGATCCTCAAAGTGCACACAAATGGAGAAGAAACATTCTGTGTTAGTGCGCTCTCACTGAGCATCTGCATACATCCTTAGCTGCCTACATTACTCCTTCATTTGCAACCATATCCATTAGAATGCTACTTAGCCGGGTTTTCTGCTTTCAGTTACGGCTTGCGCAGCAAACTTTCACCGTGCCGGTAATGCATGTGAAAGGGAAGGCACGTCTTTTTATAAATGTGATTTTACTTGCAGTTGGCAACATCTTTTCTCTATATAGATATATGAACAAACATTTCAGGTGCTTGGCTGTAGGTGACAGGGAATTTAGTTTTATATTATGTGTTTTGGATTGTAGGTATGACGAGGGACTCATCCATGTAAAAAAAAAATGAATGGCGGTCAAAAGGGTTTGCGAATGTCCAAAGTTTTTTTTCTCAATAAAACATTGCCACGCTGACCATTATTTAACCGCTTCAATACCGGCACTTTCACCCCCTTCCTGCCCAGGGCAATTTTCAGCTTTCAGCGCTCTCACACTTTAAAGCTACTTTCACACTGAGGCGATTTACAGGCGCTATAGCGCTAAAAATAGCGCCTGCAAAGCGTCTGTAAAGCGCCTCTCCTGTCACTCCAATGTGAGAGCCCGAGGGCTTTCAAACTGGAGCGGTGCGCTTGCGGGTCTTTAAAAAAAGTCCTGCAAGCAGCATCTGTGCAGCGCTTTAGGAGCAGTGTATACGCCGCTTCTAAAGCGCTCCTGCCCATTGAAAAAAATGCGCCTCTAAAATGACAGTAAGGCGCCGCTAAAGCTA
Organism: Aquarana catesbeiana; assembly: GCF_042186555.1. Taxonomy (NCBI): domain Eukaryota; kingdom Metazoa; phylum Chordata; class Amphibia; order Anura; family Ranidae; genus Aquarana; species Aquarana catesbeiana. The sequence goes on from NC_133333.1 coordinate 236,369,730, forward strand.
GCTAAAACTTTACCACCAACACCCTCGCGTCTTAGTGTGAAAGTGCCCTTAATGACAATTGTTTTCAGATAAATAGAGCTTTCTTTTGGTGGTATTTAATCACCACTGGGGTTTTTTTTTTTTAAATAAATCTAAAATAATAATAATAATCTAAATAAACCAATAAAGACTGAAAATTTTGAAAAAAAACAAACTTTTTCATAGTTTATTATACATTTTGCAAACAGGTAATTTTTCTCTTTCATTGATGGGCACTGATGGGCACTGATAGGCGGCACTGATGGGCACTGATGAGGCAGCCCTGGTGGGCACTGATGAGGAGGCACTGATGGGCACTGAAAGGTGGCACTGATGGGCACTAATAGGCGGCACTGATGGGCACTGATGAGGCAGCCCTGGTGGGCACTGATGAGGAGGCACTGAAGGGCACTGAAAGGTGGCACTGATGGGCACTGATAGGCGGAACTGATGAGCACTGATGAGGCAGCACTGTTGGGCACTGATGAGGCCGCCCTGATGGGCACTGATGAGGAGGCACTGATGGGTACTAAAAGGTGGCACTGATGGGCACTGATGAGGCAGCCCTGGTGGGCACTGATGAGGAGGCACTGATGGGCACTGAAAGGTGGCACTGATGGGCACTGATAGGTGGCACTGATGGGCACTGATGAGGCGGCACTGATGGGCACTGATGAGGCAGCCCTGGTGAGCACTGATGAGGAGGCACTGATGGGCACTGATGAGGCAGCCCTGGTGGGCACTGATGAGGAGGCACTGATGGGCACTGATGAGGCAGCCCTGGTGGGCACTGATGAGGAGGCACTTATGAGGCTGCAATAATAGGTGGCACTGATGGGCACTGATATGTGACACTGATGAGGAGGCACTGATGGGCACTGATTGGCAGCACTAATGGGCACTGTTTGGCAGCACTGATGGACACTGTTGGGACCACACTGATAATCAGGACACTCGGAAAGAAGAGGAGAGGTGGGAGAGCCCTTATGTTGTAGTGGTTTCTACAAACAATGATATCTGATGATACCATAAAAGAAAGGAGGAGTAACTTACAGAAGGTTAGGTTGCAAATGACCAGGCATGGTGGTAAATGCAACCTTCAGAGTTGACATGTTGAAAACATCCTTGTCTCCAAGTAGGATTAAGTCGCTCTCAATGCCTGAGGAAACTGGTAGTAAAGTGGTAGTGAACTCCCATTGGACACTTGTACCTACAGGTAAGCTTATAACCTATCGGCACATGCACTTTGAAGGAAAGGCATACCCATGCCGTTCCTTCAGTGCTCTGTGCCACGGCCAAGAAGCCCGTCATCCCGGCTCAGCTATTCAAGCAGCCAGAGCCTGCAAACCCGGAAGGAAGATCGGGTGAAGATGGAAGCCGTATCAACGGTGACAGTGTGCCGCTGGAGGGCTTCGTTTCAAGGTAAGGCCAGTGCATACTAGCACATAATGACATTGCCTTGCAGGCAGAAGATTATTTTTTCTTTAAGTAAAGTTTACTACCGCTTTAAGTCCTCCTCAGGGACAGCTGGGTAGAGGTAATCAGAAGCCCAACAAAGATAAAACCCTTCCAATGTTGGTATGCCAGAGGCACCTGTGCTGGTATGTAATGATACTGGTGAAAGTAGTCAGAGTAGTTGTAATTTAAGTGATGAAAATCAAATTTATGTAAATACACCCAAAAGACACGTTTCATGGCTGATCGGCCACTTCCTCAGTTTTACGGTGTCACATAAAGAGTTCCCCCACTACTGGTTGTTCAGCAATTGCCAGCATATATGTGTCAGACACAGACATACCGGTGATTGATGACACCCAAGAAGTGGGCAACTTTGCATATATTTAAATAAATTTGATTGTTCATCACTTAAACCACAATTACTCTCACTACCTTTACCAATATCGCTACATACTACCAAGGGGGCCTCTACCATAGCATTGGACGGATTTTATTCCGTAGCATGTATGTCCCTCCATAGAAGAACGTTGGCTCTTTTTAACACCAGCAAGGTACATGGTATCTAGAAAGAGCTGAGCATTCATGACAAACAGTAAAGATGTGGAGAGAAAGATAGAAAAACATAAGGAGAGTCCCAGAGTGACTGAAAACAGATGCTAAACTGGGCAGAATCATTTTCAATGAATCTCAGCTGGAGGTAGGGAAATGAGATAAGGAAAAGAAAATCAATAGACAGAGGAAAGAACACAGATCACGGGTTCTCTCTACTAATGTATTTCGTTTTAGGAGCCCTTTTAAAGGTGCATTCCTGTTTAGCTGAATGACTCATTTTAATAAATTTCATTCCTCTATCCATCTTATCTAGGTTATTGGTTGAAATTAGTTTTAAACAAATGTTGTACACTTTGGGGTTAAAGCATTGTCAGAATTTACATATCATTAATTCTTGCACAAATCCAAAAAGAATGAAGAATGGTGTTGAGAACCAATCAAATCTTTCCTTTAGGCCTCCAGCTGTGCATTCAGAACTGTGGGTTTATGATTCATATACAGACAATATAGAGCCAATAATCTAACTTGTAAGTGCTAGGTTTTTAAAGCTGAATTCCAGGTATGGATATTTTCATATAAGGTAGTTAGCTTGGACCAACATAACTATGTACTACCATATATTTTCAAAAGTCGCGCTACCTTAATAGCCACAACGTGCAAATCGTGTTTGGGAAGCTGCTGCTAAAATTTGTGATCCCACAAACAATATACAAAATAATAGTAGAAATTTTAAAGGGAAAGGTAGAAATTAGGAGTTTAAAGGTGCATATTAATCAATTAGAAGCAAAAAAAAAAATCGAATTGATATAAATTTTATTTAATAAACATCATTAAAATTGTAAATGTTAAAACCAACATGAATAATTCATACGGTCATAGTACAAAAGTTTTTCGACCCTACATGTTTCGCCAAAATCATGGCTTCCTCAGGAGTTTCCACAAGACTTTATGTACAATATCACTCAATGTAAACATGACTCCAGAAGACTAGCAAGACCCCCAAAACAGACAGCCCGGCACAGTATCAGTGTGTCATAGAGAGGGCAAGCCCTTTATTGTTTCCAGCATATAGTAATGAAAAAGAGAAGTTCAACAAACAATCTTGTCATAAAAGGGGGATAGATATTTCAAAGCTAATATACAGCTGTTTTCTCACAATGTTCACAATCCCTCAATATGAGACAAGAGGTTCCTCTTTCCCTATACACCACATCAGTCCATACAAGGCAAAGTAAATCCAAATATACAAAATAATAGTAGTTAGCTGCGCTATCCCACTATAGGACCCAGAGGCAGGTGGAGATCACTGTAGTAGCAGTGTAGTAGCTGTGTCTACTACAGGGATTTCCAGCTTCTAGAGGGATCCCACATGTATGGCATGTGCATACAAAATAATAGTAGCTAGCTGAGCTATCCCACTATAGTGATCCCATCCATGATCACATAAATAAACAAGCAAAGTGCTAACGGTTCATAAACAAAATGTTAATAATTCACAGAAAATGCTGACAGTTCATAAAAGAGCCAATAGTGCCAATAAGAGATGCCTCCTTTAGATGTCCTGGTGACGAAACACGTAAGGAGGCAGACGCATGGCACTATGTCATCTCCGCTAGGTGGAAATGCATGCTGGTTCTGATGCACATCGGTGGGATGGAGCAATATCAATTGAAGGCAGAGGGGAGGCACTAAATATTGTGAGTGTGCACCTATTCTATTTTATTGGGGGTGTTTAAATAAACGGTATTATGAGATGCTACTACACTGATTTCCACTTGTTTCTGGGTCCCGCAGCTGTCCTGCGCACATAGGTTGCTGTTCAGCACGAGCGTGTAGGCAGGGGTGAGGCCGGATGGGGGCACCCAGGAGGGAAGGATTGACACTTGGACAGCTGCTCACCTGAATTAATTAGCAGCCACTCACTGTTTCCACAGTGACTCACCCGGTTACCATTACCTGCTTCATTAGTCCAGCCTACAAGCAGCCCCTTTTTTCTATTTAAACTGCCTTGCTCATTCCCTCCGTGCCTTCTTGTGGTTAACATCTCCATTGTGTCTCTGCTGTGTTCCTGTGTCTGACTTTGCCTGGCTGATTTTTCTTCTGATTCTGATTTTTTTGCTTCTGACAATGCTGGCTTCTGGCTTCCTGATACCAGTTCATCTGATTACCCGTTTTGGCTTCCAAACCCTGGCTTCTGTTTTTTACTACGTTTCTGGTCTGTGTTATTTTACTATTTCATTAAAGGTTTGATTTTAACAGCATTTTCTGTCTCTGCCTGGTTTATGTTCCCTGACACTCCTGTCCTCCACCCTGCCTGAATGGCGGTTGCAGACAGTGCCACCTGTGTAGAGAGGTCAACCTACACCTGCCTGCAAGGGCCATTTAAAGGTCGCTTTGCATAGCTTTTGCATAGCCCAAGACCATAACTAGCTCAAAGTTTGAGGAAAAGAGAGTACCAAGATATTTATACAATCCAAAAAGAGTATATTGGTCACAAAGTTTATTAAAAATAATCTAGGATCAATTGACAGAATATTTTGACTAAATCTGCAGCCAATAAGCAACCTCCTGCGCTCAAATGTGGTGTTCAAAGGCCAGTTGGTTTCCTGCTTTCTCAATTCAAAGCTATAGGATGCCACCACACTTTGCTTCCCTCCTAGGACTGAGGAAGCCCTGTTATGCAAAGCACTGGAAAAGCAACAAACATAGGGTACACCAGCCTAGCGCATTACCTTAAAGAAGAGGTCCAGCATCCTTCAGAAAAAAATTAATAGTCAGCAGCTACAAATACTGTAGCTGCTGACTTTTAATATTAGGATACTTACCTGTCCAGGGAGCCCGCGATATATCACAACCCTAGACGATATTTCCATTGGCTCTCGGGTGCTGCCGCTGCCATTGCTTCTAAGGGAAACTGGCAGTGAAGCCTTGCAGCTTCACAGCTGGTTCCCTACGGCGCATGTGCATGAATGGCCTGGCGACGGAGGAAGGAGGAGGGGGGCGGCGGGGAGATCACCCAGAAGTGGAAGCAGTTACCTGTGAAAAAGAGGTACCGGCTCCCCCCTCCACCCCAAAAGGTGCCAAATGTGGCACCGGAGAGGGCGAGGAGGCAGATAAGTGGAGCTTCTACTTTTGGGTGGAACTCCACTTTAATACACATTTAATTAATCCATTATTAAAACAAATATAATTATTGATCCATAAAAGCAAATATTATAATCACAAACAAATGAGTTTTACAAGCCCATCAATGTATTCAAAAACACGGACACCAGCATTGGAAGAAATCATCTAGGTCCAATATGGTTCACGCGTTTCAAGGGGTAACCCCTCTTCATCAGAGCCTAACAACTTTTTCTAGCGCTGATGAAGAGGGGTCACCCCTTGAAACACCTCGGCCATATTGGACCTGGATGGCTTCTTCCCATGCTGATGAACGAATGCTGCAGATCTGGCATCTGTGTTTTTGAATACATTGATGGGCCTTGTGAAACTCATTTGTTTGTGAGTATAATAGTTTATTTTATGGATTATTAAAAGGTGTATTAAGGTAAGGCACTAGGCTGGTGCACACTCTTTTTCTTGTTTTTTTCATTGCAAAATCTATCTGATCCAGATGACAACATTGATATTACATCATAGTGTTTTTTTTTGCAGTAGTTCTATATGTTATGTATAGGTTTTGTGCAATGTTTTGTTAGAAGAGTGATAGGCCTTCAGTTGCAATGGTTTGCATACCTGTATGCGTTGCTTCTCTAGAATGAGAATAATCCTTTTTTCGCAATCTTGGATCGAGTCTTTCCTGGGCAGTATGTCAACATTGTACAAGAATAATCCTGTAATATATCTGATCAATAACCCTTCCTGTCATTATGATTGATCTGCCTCATTTGTTAGAGAGATATAATTAAAATCTCACCTGCCACTGAATCATGACGATTGGACTTAATATTTGTTAAGTGAAAATTTATACCAGTCCACATTTCAGTGTGTTGCATAATGAGTTCTGTGCGCTGTATTCTTCTTCAAAAATAATTGTATGGCACACTATGGGATAGGCTGCAAACTTTATAGGGGCTGATTTACCAAAGGCAAATAGGCCGTTCACTTTGCCAAGGAATTTTCCCTTAGATTAGCAAATGTGGTGAAAATTCACTTTGCAAATAACATCTGATCATGTGCAAGAACAATTTTAAAAAAATGTTTTTTTTTTCTTGTGATATGATATGATTGGATGATGGAAGTCAGCAGAGCTTTACCTCATTGACTAAACTAAGGAAAAATTCCCTTGCAACGTGAATTTGCTTTTGATAAATAAACCCCAATATGTCTTTATGGTAAAGTCCTTTAAAAAAGCAAGTTACCATTTGGAATGCAGCTCAGTGTGATACCTTCGGGTCCCATGTCCTGGGTTTTCAGCACCCTGGGAGACCCCAAAGTGTTTTTAAATGCAAACCCATTGGGGAGATTTACTTTCACTTTCTTTCCCACAGCAAATCTTTCCAAAGTAAGGCCCTGTGTTAACGGACTTTAATGGACAAATGCGGTGTGCCTCTGACATCAGTTTAATATGCAAATTTTGTGTCAAAATGTATCACAGATATAAGTACCTACATCCTAGAATCATTGCAAAACGTATACTGTATATTTGGAGGCTGTTGTGGACTTTAATGGTACTGAACATGGACGACAACACATAAATAATCTACAGTAATATTTTTATTACAGCAATTTAATAAAACATATACAAAAATTGTGCCAAAGTAAGGCACTAAAAACGCTCTCCATTTAATGGATAATTATACAGTGATACCAGAAGGCTGATACTCATGGTCTATCACATAAAGTATATTGACATGTTTCACAGAAATGTCCACTTCCTCAGGAGTATTTTAGAGAGCAAGCTTATCTATAAAAATAATAACAAATATAACAAATGTAATAGAAGGTAATTAATATGTTTGAACATTAAGATCCAAATAAGGCTGTGTGCCATGCATGCCCATTGCGGGCCGGGTCCGGTGACGTCACCCACCGCTTGGCGACGTCATGGACATTGCTAGGCAGGAGCCCTATATATGGGGGCAGGTCCGGCCACTGATGTATCTGTGGGGGACGCTCTCTCCTTCTCCTTTTGTATGTCAATATATCTATATTTTGCACCAGTTTGAGATGCTTATAAGATCATTCAGAATTCTTTGCAGGTCCAGTGGACTGCTCTTGCATTGCTTATATATGTAGCGGTTCCCCTGTAGGAGCTGCTTGCATATTTGTACCCGGTTCTCCCACTGATTAATCCACAGCCGGTTACACTGTATTTCATACAGCCAGGTGCACACACTCTTCTGCTCGTTGTCTTCAATGACCATTCCCAGGGATGTGTTTTTATGTTTTATTTGGAGAACTTGGATAGGAGAAGGAAATTAGTAGGATACTTCAAATTAACTATGCACAAGTGAGGACAAGTCTCTCTGTAGAACTGTGGAGCAGATTATCTGCTGAACCATACAGCATTTGTATGGAATGAACAAGTCAGTTTGTAGCAGAAGGGACTCAATGGACTTTGTTTCTTCAAGACACTAACCAGTGCCCCCTTTAGCTCACACACCCAGTATGCTGACTTCTAGGACCAAGAGGGGGATTTCAGCAACACACAGTCTCAGGGATCCCTTCAGGGGTCTGTACTCTGTTGGTAGCCTCCTTCCAACTTCCAAGCGACACTCTATACCAGTGATATCAGACCAGATCCGTGGACATCTCCCCTCATTCAACTTGCACAGGAACCCTGGGTTGTAGCTTCAAGGCTTCAGGCCCTCAGGTCAACTACCTGAGGCCGCATTGGCTGCCTACACTGGGAAGAGGTAGCATCCTCCTCCCCAGCTTAACCTCTCTCACTAGAGGTGGGCTGGACTGGGATCCCGAGCCCATGTGCATCCCAGATATAAACACAGTCACCCAGCATTCCCTCGGGCACATCCCCTTCTAATTGTCCAGGGCTGTATCTACATCCATGCTCTCACCTGCTAGGTTTCCTTCCACTGTCCTATATGGCTTCTTGCTATTGGATCAATGTCAGCAGACCTCACTAATCAACCACTTCTCTCTGTTAAGCAGACAGCAGCTAAATGTGTCTGTCTGCTTCTCTGTTAAGCAGAAAAGCCAAAAACTATATACACTCTCTAGCACCTACCTAGGAGGGTGCTACATATACAACACTGGTCCTAAGGGAAATCTTAGGCAATTGCCACTGCAGCAGGTTTTCCCATTAGGAAGATTTTCATTCTATTCCTGTTCTGGGCATAATACAACTTTTTGGATTTTCCATCATTCCCATTCCAGTTGACAATGATAACAGGACAAAAAGGGAGGCTGAATCTCCACAGTGGTCACAGGAACAGCAATAGGAACCTGATAGTTTCTAAACCTTCCCTCTGCTATTGAAAATGTAAAAAGTTGTGGCATTAGATGCACTTTAAACATATTATAATCTGATACTTTATTCTCGACTTTTACTAAGAAAGATGAGAGCTGGCCAACCTCCTTCATCTCCCTGTTGTTATTCAAATAATGGGCAGCCTCAGTTTCTAATATGGAGTTATTTGGGGTGGAGGGGGTTGTATAACCTTTTTTTTTTTTTTTTTTGCAGAAGTCAGGATTCGTGTATCATACTATGCCCAGGGTTTCAGACAAATAAATGTGAAAGTGTCCACTTTGTATTTTGGATGCCACCTTACTCCGATTTAGTAAAGAAAAGAGGTACAGTTCTTCTTTAATTAGGTCATGAAGCCCAATACAAAAGGTCACTGTACTGCAAATTAAATCTCCCTCTTTTGGCAATGGGAGTAATGGGCAAAATAAATTAATGTATATTGCTTTGGTTTAAAAAACCATAGTTTTTCCAGCTTTCGATTATGTAAAAAGTTTTACATTATATTACTATCATACTGGATTTACAGTATTTCACAAAAGTGAGTACACTCCTCACATTTTTGTAAATATTTTATTCTATCTTTTCATGTGACAACACTGAAGAAATGACACTTTGCTACAATGTAAAGTAGTGAGTGTACAGCTTGTATAATGGTGTAAATTTGCTGTCCCCTCAAAATAACGCAACACACAGCCATTAATGTTTAAACCGCTGGCAACAAAAGTGAGTACACCCCTAAGTGAAAATGTCCAAATTGGGCCCAAAGTGTCAATATTTTGTGTGGCCACCATTATTTTCCAGCACTGCCTTAACCCTCTTGGGCATGGAGTTCACCAGAGCTTCACAGGTTGCCACTGGAGTCCTCTTCCACTCCTCCATGCTGACATCACAGAGCTGGTGGATGTTAGAGACCTTGCGTTCCTCCACCTTCCGTTTGAGGATGCCCCACAGATGCTCACTAGGGTTTAGGTTTGGAGACATGCTTGGCCAGTCCATCACCATTACCCTCGGCTTCTTTAGCAAGGCAGTGGTCGTCTTGGAGGTGTGTTTGGGGTCGTTATCATGTTGGAATACTGCCCTGCGCCCCAGTCTCTGAAGGGAGGGGATCATGCTCTGCTTCAGTATGTCACAGTACATGTTGGCACTTATGGTTCCCTCAATGAACTGTAGCTCCCCAAGTGGCGGCAGCACTCATGCAGCCCCAGACCATGACACTCCCACCACCATGCTTAACTGTAGGCAAGACAAACTTGTCTTTGTACTCCTCACCTGGTTGCCGCCACACGCTTGACACATCTGAACCAAAGTAGCAAAGTGTAATTTCTTCAGTGTTGTCACAAGAAAAGATATAATAAAATATTTACAAAAATGTGAGGGGTGTACGCACTTTTGTGAGATATTGTATATAGCACCAACCCTTTGCAATATAACAGGAGATAGCACAGGTACAATACAATTCAAGACAAGAGGGTCAGAGGGCCTCGCTCATGAGAGCATACAATCTAAAAGGGAGGGTGAAGTGATAACAAGGGTAATTGTGTAGGATGAGCTGATGGAGAAAGTTAAAGTTTAGTTGTTAGGTTGAGAAGGGATAGGCTTTCCCGAAGTGAGATGAGTTTCCTATGATCGTCTAAAGGTGAACAGAAGGAGATAGCTGGACAGATTGGGGTAGTGAGTTCCAGAGGTTGGTGGAAGCTTTGGAGAAGTCCTGAAGGCAAGCATGGGAGTAGGTCACAAGGGAGCTTAAGAGCAGGAGGTCTTGGGAGTAGCCAAGTGAACAGTTTGGTTGATACTTCGAGATGAGTGACGTAGCTTGGGGCAGAGTTGTGGATGGCTTTGGTTGTTGTTAATATTTAGATTTTTTTTCATTAGGCGAGTGAAAGTTAGTGGAGGGATTGGCAGAGATGGGTGGCGGCCACTGAACGCTTGGTATAACATATGCAACATTTGCTCTAAGATCTCTCAAAGCAGAAGACAACAAATTACTATAGTAAAAACTATGAGTTGAGAGCAATCGCATTTGCAGTGCATGTTTTTTTTTTTAATGTCTAGGGATATAGGGAGTGGGAGGATGCGAAAAAAAAAAAGGAGGGGAGTGGAGGACATAAGGTGTTGAGCAAAGACATGAGGATGAGGATGGTTCAAGAAGTGGAAGACAAGTAGGTGGCTGTTTTTCCCCTACAGCAGCCCATTTGCAGTACTTGAGCATATCAGACAGCATTATAAGGCTCATAGGGAGCTATAATGCAGGGAAATTACACTTTCAGGATTGGAAAATTAGATCCAGTAGACCTAAGTTTTCCAACAATTGTTATGTGTTCCATTGAAATTTGAAGAATTTCAATAATTTTAGCCAAATTGAAAACTGGAGGAGCATCAGATTGCTTCCCCGGGTATGAGACTCTTTGATGTGTTAATCAAGTGAGGAAGAACAGATTTTTCCTTGCTATGGAGTTGTGATGTATGAGAAAAAAAAGACCTGCGTCAAAAGGAATCGTAAAATCTATAAACTTTCGAGATATATGCCTAACTTTATTCCAAAATGGCTTAAGAACATCACAGACCCAAGAGATGTGGAACATGTCTCCCTTGGCATGACGGAAGCTCCAGAAGCTATCTGGGAAGATTGGGAACATATGGTGAAGGATCATTCCCCTATCTAACCTGAAATTTGTAGACTATACCAAGGCAGGATTTATCATCATAATTGTGTTAACCTTATATACAGTATGTCACAATCATGTAAATCTGTACCGAGAGATAAAAGGCAAATTGTCAAACAATCAAAGATGTGAGTTTATGTAGTTTTAGTGCTCTCAGTCGTGTGCATATGCACATGCAAATACAATCGTTATGGAGGCCAAATTAGTATTCAGCCATTAAGCGACTGAACTAGTACTTCTAATTTATTTAGTAACTTTTAATGTTTATTTTCTGTGGTGTTGGCATTTATTTTTGTGTTGGTGGTATATTTATTTAGGTCTGCAATAATGAAGACACCAGGAGAGCCAAGGAGAAGTTTATTAAAAGGAATTATAATTAATTTATTTAATAGTCCTTGTGTGTATGAATTATTAAGTGGTGCATGTGGCTTATGCACTGGATTCCGGTGCCAAAGGACAGCAACCAGATGCAATTTACAATTCCATCTCACACCTTACCCAAAGTGCCTAAGCCTTATCCATGTGTGTTAACTGATGTATATGGGGATTAATAAAAAACAGGGTATTTAATAAATTATATTGTTAAAAAAAAAAGTAGCCCCTTTTAGGGAAATGATTCAAACCTTATGCTCACATTTTACTGGACTATGATACTGTAGTGTGAAATTGTAAGAAATAACGTATTCATGTACGTTACAAATACAATCAATCTACAGTGGCACCCTCTGCAACACACACAGTATGATTACAACATAGGACTTTTGTTTATGTAGCAAACAATGAGATAGACAGTACCCCTTAAAATGTCCTAAGCCTTGGTTCACACTGTTGCGGCTTTGAAATCACGATGCTTCAGCGCGATTTCAAAGTCGCACATCAGTGCGATTTGCGGCTTGCGACTTCATTTAGTGGAGTAAAAAAGTGCAAACAGTATAATAAATTCATACAATGAATAAATTGAATGACATGAAAATCCAAATAAATTAAATAATCTAGAACAGCCTTTCTCGACCTTTTCAACATAGAGGAACCCTTGAAATAGTTCTGCGGTCTCAGGGAACCCCTGCTAAAAATTAGTGTGATGGTCAGTGGGAAGAATGCTCCTTACACTTGTGGTCATTGGGAAGAATTACCTCCTTACTGATAGTTAAAAAGATCAATGGTATCAGTGGGAACTTATCTGAGAGGCAGAAATTGCCCAATGCTGAAGGAACCCCTAGCAACCTCTGGAGGAACCCTGGTTGAGAATCACTGATCTAGAATGTGCTCAATAAAGGCATATGTAAGAGTGCACAAATGAGATCAAATGAAAAAAAAAGTTGCACAAGAAATTCCGTGCCAGGTGAGAAAGAGATCCAAGGACAGCAAATGTGACACCCAGGAAATGTTCACACTAGGGGCTGACCAGAAAACCAGCAACCCCCCCCCCCTTACACAGGGAGGTCAAAGGGCACTCTATCAAACAATGGATCCCATAGCGGAAAACTTGTGGCGTGCATTTTTATTTGTAATTTACTTTGATACCCCTACATAAAATCTAGTGGAAAAAATTGCCTTGAGAAGTCGCATAATTAGTAAATAGAGTAAACCTGTGTGCAATTTAATCTCAGTATAAATACAGCTGTTCTGTGAAGCCCTCAGAGGTTTGTTAGAGAAAATTAGTGAACAAACAGCATCATGAGTTGAGTGGGGTACACACTATAAGAAAATCGGGCGAACGTTCATCCAATTTTTCTTGATGTTTCACAACAAATCGGAACTGATGAAAGAACAACGGCTTTTTTTAATTTTGTTTATTGTTTCTGATCATGCGTAGTCTTTCTTGTTTGATTTTTCTTGTACGAAAATCATACGAAAATTGTACACATGAAACGAAAAACGTTTGTTTTGTTCCTGTACGAGAAAAATTTTGGGGTTTGCGTATTCGAGAATTTTCGTACGAAAATTCGGAATTGGCTGTCAGAAGTTGTGTACACACTATACAAAAATTGTATGAAAATTCTTTGGCCGAAAATGTTTGCCCGATTTTCTTATAGTGTGTACGAGCCTTTAGTTTATAAAAAAATTATCCCAAACTTTGAATATGTCATGGAGCACTGTTCAATCCATCATCAGAAAATGGAAAGAGTATGGCACAACTGCAAACCTACCAAGACATGGCCGTCCACCTAAACTATTAGTCGTGCTCTCCACAAATCTGGCCTTTATGGAAGAGTGGCAAGAAGAAAGCCATTGTTGAACGAAAGCCATAAGAAGTCCAGTTTGCAGTTTGTGAGAAGTCATGTTGGGGACACAGCAAACATGTGGAAGAAGGTGCTCTGGTCAGATGAGACCAAAATTGAACAAAATTGGCCTAAAAGCAAATCGCTATGTGTCAGAAAACCTATGCCCCATACACACGATCGGATTTTCCAACGACAAATGTTGGATGTAAGCTTGTTGGCGGAAAGTCCGACCATGTGTACGCTCCATCGGACATTTGTTGTTGGACTTTCCACCAACAAATGTTGGCTAGCAGGTTCTCAAATTTTCCACCAACAAATGTTTGTTGTCGGATTATCCGATCGTGTGTACACAAGTCCGTTGGACAAAATTCCACGCATACTCAGAAGCAGAAGCGGCCGGTCTTGTAAACTAGCGTTCATAATGGAGAATTAACATTTGTGACGTGGCAAATTATGAAATATCCAAATGCAACACACATTCTTTTCTTCTTTAATGGGATAATAATGAAGCTGCTTTGCCGGTGATACTGATGAAGTTATTGCAAACGAAGTTTCAAAGGCTTTTTTTTCCAAGTGATATCAAGAATAATAATAATAGCGCTAAATGAAAAATGCAAGAAGAAAAGCGCAAATCAACACTCACCAAACTTCTACTAACAGGAAATTAGCAGAAGGAGCCCAAAGGGTGGCGCTAAAGAGCTGAAAAACCATGCTGTGGCCAACATTTGTGTGACTGTGTGCATGCAAGACAAGTTTGAACCAACAACCTTCGAACAAAATTCCACGGTTTTGTTGTCGGAAAGTCCGATCGTGTGTACGAGGCATTACACTCCACATCACCCTGAACACAGCATCCCAACTGTGAAACATGGTGTTGGCAGCATCATGTTGTGGGGATGCTTTTCTTCACCAGGGACAGGGAAGCTGGTCAGAGTTGATGGGAAGATGGATGGAGCCAAATACAAGGCAATCTTAGAAGAAATGTAATGGTTTAGACCAAAGCATATTCATGTGTTAGAATGGCCCAGTCAAAGTCCAGACCTAAATCCAATTGAGAATCTGTGGCAAGACTTGAAAATTGCTGTTCAAAGACGCTCTCCATCCAATCTGACAGAGCTTGAGCTATTTTGCAAAGAAGAATGGGCAAAAATGTCCCTCTCAAGATGTCAAAGCTGGCAGAGACATCCCCAAAAAGACTTGCAGCTGTATTTGCAGTTAAAGGCGGTTCTATAAAGTATTGACTTTATTTGAATACAAATGCCCCCCCCCCCCACACACACACTTTTCACATATTTATTTGTAAAAATGTTGAAAACCATTGATCATTTTCCTTCCATTTCACAATTATGTGCCACTTTGTGTTGGTCTATCACATAACATCACAAAATGTGGAAAATTTCAAGGGGCATGAATACTATTATAAGGCACTTTAACTGAATGGGACTGTTTGCGGCCAACCAGTGAAGTTATGGCCCTTCAGAAGGGGTGTTTATAGGATAAGGATTGTCCAAAGAACTGTCAATGGTGGACCATATCTAATTTACTATGCGATTTTTCCCATCCCAGGGCCTGAGACAATAGTATGCACAGCTAGCCGCAACTCCTTGCTGATATAACGCTGGGGTTATAATTGGGACTTGTTCCACGTTAGATTAATTGCTGTTCCTCAGAGCCATCCCAGCTAAGTAAACTTTCATTTACCCTTGTGCTAGCCAATTAACTTTATTAATAATATGTCGCGTTAGGCGGGGAGGTGGGAGTTTGTGGTGTGCATGTGTGCCTGGGCTACGAGTTTTTACATTTGGCAACGTTGTCATATGTTTTTAATGGTGATTGGTAGAAGCATTTGTGTTATTTATACTCCATTTGATCTTGATGTTTGCAATAAAGATTATGCTTTTTCGATAAATACTGCTGTGGTCCTAATATAGAACTTCTTTTAAATGGTTAACCCCTCTTGGGATCTCCATGCAATTTTTGTTCAAGCTACAGTATATCTCAGCCAGACTGGTGCACTGTTCCCTGGTGCTGACCGGGACGAACACTGGCTTGTCAGGCTCTGTTTGAACAACAAGAAAATTGCACCCATCTCAACTTAGTCGCAGTACACTATGAATCTCATATGAACAAAAAATTTACATAAAAATGCCTCAACTTATATCCTCCACCAGCGGGAGAACCCTGTAGCCAGTGTTAGTTTTGTAGACGAAAATATTTTAGTCGACGAAATTAACACTGTTAAAATTCAGATGACTAAAATAGGACTAAAACTAAAATTGCATTTAGTCAGCAGACTCTTGACCAAAACAAAATCAGTACATTTTAGTCGACTAAAATTGAATGGGTTTAGTTAAATTGTAATGCATTATTTAAACATTTCTCTAGAGTTTTCAAACTCATTATACACTCCTGGAGTAAAAAAATCTAATAACATGTTATTGTTTATGGTATTAAGGTTTGAACATGCAGTACAGACACAGGGGTAGTGGCAGCTGGTATTTTTTTGTTTGGGTGGGCTGCAAACAATACCCCCCCACAGCATCGAGGATCGGCGGGCACATAGGGGATCGGCGGGCACACAGCATCAGGGATTGGCAGGCACATCGGGCAGGGGATCAGGCTGCGGCAGGCATCTGGTAGCGTCTCCTGTGTCCTCTTCTCTTCTTAACTCACCGTGGCTTCCGCCGTGCGTCTCCTCCCCTCCTCTTTAGCATCCAATAGGATCGCCTGAACTTCCAGCCAATCGGGAAACGGGTAACAGATCTGCGCTTCCTGATTGGCGATTCAGTGTTAGAAAAGCGAATATTCATTTGCTTTTTTAACACACCTGGGTGGGTTCCGAGTGCAATGCTCTGTGCTCCGTGTCCACCCCATTTTGAAGCTTATTAGAGCCTATGGCTCTAATCAGCTGCTTCAAAAAAACACCTCCGCCACTGTAATTCAGGCGCCCAGCATCCTGAAAGGGGCCGGATACATGAATAGGGAGTGGCTGCGGGGGCCTTGGATAGATTCATGTTATGCATGGATCTATCCATTAACCATATAGGGGGGTGGCGTGGATAGAGGGGGTAGCGCCCGTGTGCCCTTAATGGATGGGCCCCCCCCTGTACAGGGGTTTATTTACTAAAACTGGAGAGTGCAAAATCTGGTGCATCTCTGCACAGAAACCAATCGGCTTCCAGATTTTATTGCCAAAACTGAACAAGCTGAAGTTAGAAGCTGATTGGCTACCATTCACAGCTGCACTAAATTCTGAGTGCTCCAGTTTTAGTAAATGTATCCCACAGATCTCTAGCCATTGTGACATATAATTTATATATCACAACGGCTAAATCTGAGATATGAGATTCACAGAGTGTGGCTGGGTGCCATTTTCTTGTAATATCACTTTGGTTACTGTAATTGGAGACATCACTAATAGATAACCCATAGACTTGCAAACAAGCTTACTCAATGAAAATTCAACTTTTGAGGTCACCAATAAATTAGCACCAAATATGAGCTTCAGATACAATTATTTAAAACAGAACTATAGGCAAGCAGCTAAATACAAAGCTAAAGTACATAACTAAGATCTGCCAAACAATTCACATATGCCACTATACCAGGCAACATAGATAGTTCCCCGACCTCCTGACTGTGGTTGCATAGGTTAACGAAAAACAGCATAGCGTTAGTCCATTTGCTTTCTATTCTATCAGCAAGCTCTCTGTGTTAGATCAACATCACCATGGCCTTATGTGCATAGATCACCCATGACAGTCAGCAAGATTTGGTCCAACTAGAAGGTTGGACCAGATGTCTACAGCAGAGTGAATAACTTGGAAACAAGATGACCAAGTTCGCACTGTCCAGACTGTAATTCCCCCTGGAGGTAAACCAACTGTGCTTCAAAGCTCACGGTGTGTTCCTGGCATTTAAAACAGCATGAGAGTATAAGATGATACATACATATCTATATCCTTCTCTCTCAGCAAAAATGGAAGCCAGTTCCTTAGAAGTGGGCAACTTCTTAAGTGGAATACAATGACACATCTTTGAGAACCGGTCAACCACCATAAGGATAACTGTGTTGCCCTGGGAGTTGGGTAACTCCACAATGAAATCCATAGACAGGTGGGTCCAGGGCCTCTCTCCATTGGGTATGGGTTGTAGGAGGCCCACTGGAAGGTGTCGTGGAGTCTTACTCTGAGCACACACGGAACAGGCAGCTACGAAGGTGGTTACATTAGCACGTAGACTAGGCCACCAGAATTGTTGGGAAATGACCCAAACGAGTTGATTTATCCCAGGGTGGCCAGCTGCCTTGGGAGAATGGTAAGTTTGGAGCAGTACAGAGACTCTCTGGGATAAAGCAGCGGGCAGAAGGTTTCTCAGGAGAAGCATGGACATGAGCAGCAAGAATTTTGTCACTCAAAGGAGAAGTGAGACTGGTGCGAACCGTAGCCAGAATGAAACAGAAGGGCACCAACATCAGTCTCAGAAGCATCAACCTCAGGAATAAATGGTAACGTAGGATCAGGATGTGCCAAAACAGGAGCAGAAACAAAGGCAGCCTTGAGACTCTTAAAGGCCTGAATGGACTCCGGAGACCAACTCTGTGGGTTACCGTCCTTTCTGGTCATATCAGTCAGGGGCTTGACTAGAGATGAGAAGTTACAAATAAACTTCCGATAATAGTTGACAAAGCCCAGGAAACGCCGCAGAGGACTTAAACCCACGGGTCGGGGCCACTATAGGACTGCCAAAAGTTTCTCTGGGTCCATCGAAAAACCAGCAGTGGAAATGACATAGCCCGGGAATTTAACCTGTTCACGATGGAACTCGTAATTCCCCAGTTTACAATAGAGATTGTTCTCAGTTTCTTTGTGGTGGCTCTCCAGGGACTTGGAAAATATGAGGATATCATCAAGATAAACCACCACACATACCTGCAACAAATCTCGGAGGACATCGTTAATAAATTCCTGGAAAACTGCTGGGGCGTTACAAAGGCCAAAAGGCATTACGAGGTACTCATAATGGCCTGTTCTGGTATTAAACGCAGTTTTCCACTCATTGCCCTCTTTAATCCTCACGAGATTGTATGCCCCTCTCAAATCAAGCTTCGTGAAAACCGTTGCTCCCTTGAGGCGGTCCAATAACTCCGTAATCAATGCAATCGGATAGGCATTCTTAATCGTGAAATGATTGAGACCCCTGTAATCTATACAAGGTCTCAGTTCACCACTCTTCTTCTTCACAAAGAAGAAAGCAGCACCAGCAGGAGACAAGGATTTGCGGATGAAACCTTGAGAAAGTGGATCTGCAACATACTCCTCCAGGGCCTTATCCTCCTAGCCCGACAAAGGGTAAACCCAGCCACGAGGGGGTATGGCACCAGGTTGAAGGTCAATTGTGCAATCATACGGCCTGTGTGGAGGCAAAATACCGGCTTGACCTTTGTCAAAGACATCGCTAAAATTGCGGTACTACTCCAGCAGGGAGGAGAGTGAAGAGGTGCACAGGACCTTGGCTACCTTCTGGAAGCATGTCTCACTGCATTGTGGTGACCAGGAGAGAACCTCAGCATGGAGCCAATCAAAAGAGGGGTTGTGCCTCTGTAACCAAGGATAACCAATAACCAGGGGAAACTTAGGTGAGGAAATTACTTGGAATTGGATTATCTCATGGTGAAGAGCCCCTACGGCCATGGACAATGGAACCGTTTCATGAGTCACATGGGCAGGCTGTAGAGGTCTCCCATTAAGAGCCTCAATGACAAGTGGAGTGTCATGCAGCAGCAGCAGAATCGAGTGCTTTAATACAAAGGCAGCATCAATGAACAGGCCTGCAGTCCCAGAGTCGATTAGAGCCTGTATCTCGACAGACGACTCAGCCCAAGAAAGGGTGACTGAAACCAGGGGCTTATCCTTCTGGATAACTGGGGATGAAACAACGCCACCTAAGGTCTGTCCGTGACAGGACCTCAAGGTTCGGGCGTTCCCTGGACGGGTAGGACAAGACTTTAAAAAGTGACCTGCCTGGCCACAATAAAGGCACAATCTCTACCTCCTCCTAAAGGTTCCCTCATCCACAGAGAGATGCAGGAAACCCAAGTGCATGGGTTTACCTTCACTGCCCGACTCAGTACCAGGAGGCATGGGAGGTGAGGGAGGCACGGGCGGGACTGCAAAGCTCGAAGACCAACATACAGGAGGCTTCCGCAAGCGCTCCTTAAAAGAGAATCTTTCTCTGAGTCTGGAGTCAATGGGGATAGCAAACGTGATCAACTTCTCCAGCTCAGTGGGTATATCTCAGGCTGCTATCTCATCCTTGATGGTATCCAAGAGACCATGAGAAAAAGCAGCCACGAGGGCCTCATTATTCCAAGCAACCTCTGCTGCCAGAGTACGGAATTCAATGGCGTAGTTGGCAACAGTTCTCGTACTCTGTTCAATGGACATGAGGCACTTGGCAGCAGAAGCGGAGCATGCGGGAACGTCAAATACCCTTTGAAACAAAGCCACAAACTCAGGGTAACTCAAGACAAGAGGTTTTTGCATCTCCCATAGAGGGTTTGCCCAGGTCAAGGCTCTCTCAGAAAGCAAATATATCACAAAACCTACTTTGCTTCTGTCCGTAGGAAATGCCTGGGGCAGCATCTCAAAGTATATCTCAACCTGGTTGAGAAACCCTCTGCATTGGACTGGCTCGCCCCCAAATCGCTGGGGAAGCTGAGCGGAACCAGACATACCTATTATAGAGGTGAAACTCGAGGCGGGTGCCTGCACAGAGACTGGAGCAGCAGCAGGGTCGGCCTGCAACATAGGTTGTATCGGGGTGGCCACAGTGGGAGATTCCAGGTGAGCCGTGTGACTCAGGAGCGTTTGTAATGCCATGGCGAACTGATCCATGCGGTGATCCAGTTCATCCAATCTGGAAAAAATATTACCAACAAGTGGATTCTGAATTCATGGCCTTCGCCTACTGTCAGAAACCATGAAATCAGACTGAGACAGAAGTACAGTTAAACCACACTTGTTTAATAATAAAAGTAAAAAGAACAAACATCAGTCAAAACATAGCCAAAGTTCAGTAAGCGAAAAGGAGCCAGAAGGGATGTCAGCAAAGCCAATCTTTACACAGGAACGCAGGAGATGTTTCTTGTGATGTTGACTAAGGCGAAGGTAGAGCTCCTCTGGACTGGACGGCTTAAGTAGGCAAGACTGACAAGCAGGATATCGACAACAGCTGAGTAACCGTGGAGAGAGATGGGAGCTCTGCTATTAGCCGACAGCTGAGCGGCCAGCTCAGAGAAGGAAGGGCTGAGCCGAGCCCTGACACTACTAAACTAAATTTATTTATAGTAAAAAAAAAATCAAGTAATAAATGTCCATATAATGATGAATGATAATCCAATCATGAAAACAGGTAAACAGGTGTTTCATCCGCATACAGTTCACCCCTGTTCCAATCTGTGCCCAAAATCGTGATATGTTTTATGGAAATATATATAATACCTCCACCAGCGACCTTAATGTGAATTGGCCGCTCACCTTAGGGAATGACCAGATTTGGTCAAACAGCTTTTTTTTTTGTTGTTATGATGATGCTCTGATCCTGTATCTGTCCGCCTGATGTAATCAATCTCACCACCAATTTCCTGGTAAGGTACTAGCTAGATACACTCATAGCATTTCCCATTTTCATCTGTGCCATAGTCTACGACTTTCCCAAAAAAGAGAGAGTCTTCCTTTAAACTTCCATATCACACTGACAGTGCGATATCTCCAGGCATATTAAATTAGTACAAATGTGGCTCCAGGAGCATCTGGAAGGCGTCATCTGTGATGAAACGGCGTAGGGAGGAGCGGCGTGCTGACGTCTCCACATACCGCGCTAGTCCCGGAAGCAACGGGCAGCTATTGAGAGCCGGCCGGCTCATTTTTACATCTGAAAACGCTATATATCTACAGTGCAATACTGTTTATTTTTAATAAATGTTTTTAAACAAGTTACACTATGGAAGCCTTTATGTCCTTTCATGGGGAATGAGCGAACATCATTTGTACAGAGGATACCATGAGCAGTGAGTCCGGGAACATCCAGCTATCCAAGCACATAGACCCGGAGCTGGGGATAAAAGCCACAGGCACTTGCGATCTCCTTAAACAAGAGATCTAACACGCTGGTAAGCGGCAGTATTATTATTGGTGGAGGAACTTTCCTATCGCACTCTATCACATCTTCTTTGGTGCTGTGGTCGCATGTCACTACTGAAAGGAGGGTTGAGGAATTATCACCTGGAATTATCACCTGGAATACTATTAAGAACTGCATATTCAGTGGAACTTCTCTTTAAACAGCCCATCAGAGTGGAGTGGATCTTTTTGGAGAACTTTTGCAAAAAAAATTTTTTCTTTTATTTTATTTAATTATTTTTTGCACATTTCATTTGTGATTGCATACAATTATTTATTTATTAGTTAACTATATCACTTACTGTATATGTCACAATATTTTTTGATCACTATAATCATACAGCACACCAATTACAACACCAAGAGGCCCTAACTACATCCATGATAAGGGCGCCATGATACGACTACCGATAACTAGGCGGGCTTGGTGTAAGTTGATGTAGCTCTACATGTTTTGCTCTACTGCGCTTCCTCAGGAGCTTAAACATTTACTCTAGGTAGATAAAAATACATAATGAGTATTCACAAATACATATGTAATTATAGGCCATGGCACGTTGCTATAATTGCTGCATCCACAGTACCACCCTGTGAAGATGCAAACATTTATTGTTTAACAGAAAGCGGGTTGCGATGTCTCCAAAGTGCAGGAATGCAGGTTTGGGCAGCGTTGATCGTGTGAATCAGAACAGAACGCTTGTAACTATTGATCGGTATGGTATTGTGGTGAGTAAGGACAAATTCAGGGGTCCTAGGCACAGCATGATCAGTAAACTGCTGGATGATGGTATAAACTTGGGACCACAAACTAACCAGCTTTGGGCAAAACCAGAAGATATGGAGAACATCCGCGACACCATGTCCACATCTCCGGCATGCAGCAGGGATATTAAGGATGAATTGATGAAGCATCTGAGGCATCCGATACCAAAGCGTTAGGATGATTTCCACTATATTTAATGGTGTCCATTTACCCTTGAGCGCAATGTCTCTTGAAGCTTGAACCTTGTCATGGGTTTCTTTTGGGGATGAGTTGTGTGTTTTTGCCCCAGTAGACTTCAATGGCAGCACCTGAAAAATGCCCCTAAAAATGCATGTTTTCTTTCTTAGTAACCAGCTTTCCATTGGCTAAAAGCAATTACTCAAGCTTAAATACATGCAAAACACCTGTACAAAGCTCAAAAAAAGGCCACAAAAAAGACCACAGATGCTTAACTCAAATGTGAACGGGATCTTATTATGAACATTTTCATCCTCCATAAAACAAGATATTCATTATGGTTTGATTTTTTTTTGTATTATTATAAAGGGTAACTTGTACTTACCTGGAAGGTTTTGTACAATATTATGAGGTGATGCGTACAGCCTAATAATCTAACACAAAAAAAAAGGCCGTATCGTGAACTTGGGCCTTTGTAAAAGCAGCCAGTAAAGTCATTCTTTAAATTAAGCTCCCTTGCCAGAAAGCAGAATAAATCGAAATGTGCTAATTGTTGCAAATCCAACCTAATTAACAGGGTTTATGGCTTACAAATGATACATTTTTGGCATGAGCTTAGGAGTTCTCTACTTCAGTTTGAATTGCGGGCTAACATTATTTCCTGTGTGTTTGCTTTCTGAAGGTTTCTTCATAATACAAGCATTAGACTAGCTTAGAAAAACCTCATTCATATCTTCGCACTCCCTCCCAATGGCCATCTTTCACTGATTTAGGTCTTATAGCCTCATTAGATCCACATTGTCAGGCCGTCTTCCGCTGCCTTTCAGGATGATCTCTTCCTAACTGTTGCTTGTTAATTACTTGCAAGGTTCACCGTCTTTAATCTCTAAATCCCAAATGTTAAGTTAGTGGTTTGCTAAAGCATTTGTAGTAGTGTTGTGGATATATGTATGTTGCATATGTGGGCCAGTCTTTGCATGAAATACAGAAATTTTTCTTGTAGCTGTCCTTTCTCCATCAAACAGACCCAAAGTACCGGTAGCCTGCAGATCAGAGATTCTAGTGTGACAATCTTCATGTAGATATAGTCATGGGAGTACTGAGTATCCCTTGCTTCAAGGATACTATTAAATATCAGTGATCTGCATTAAAGATGACCATTGTTCGCCTTTGGTATCTGTATATTGTCTGACATCTCACTGTAACGTATTACCTCCCTGTGACCCCTGTGTGGGTCCTTCCTTTGGTCCTGTTGCCAAGTGTTGGCTGTGCTGATGTGCGTTAAGTTGTTTGTGTGTTATTACAGAGGCGAAGGAGTCCTGGGTCACTTCCTATTGTAGACACACGTGCTATTCCCCCAGGTTTACTCTAGGCTTGGAGCTGAGTATGTCCTGTGCTGACTGGCATAATGGTGGAGGGTTATCAGCGGCTACAATGATGATAACACTCCTCTTCAGTGTACATTACCACGCAGCCCTGTAGTCCTAGCAAATAGCCATAAGTATCTAATATCTTAAATTTCTCATATTGGAAGGATAAACAACTATGTTTTTTAGGTATAAAGCTTGTTCTTAGCACTCTGCAGGTCATAAAGGCCAAAGCATGCATGTTGGTACTACCATCATTTAAGATAGCTAAGAGAGGCCATCCTTGTTTGATGCACAAAAGGTCCAAATGTATTTAACGACACCTGTGTGCATAGGGATCTTAAAGATTATTTGGTAACAAAAAACATACTATATCAATATTTCTGTAAATCCATCAGACTTAAAAGATAATATTTGGCATTAAAGGAGTGCTTACTAATACCTGTTCTGTACGGTGTCTGGAAAACTTCTGATAAACTGTTCACTCCTTCAAAACGCTTTATAGTCCAAGGTAACAGCACAGATTAACACCGCTCTGAACTACGATATCCGGACAACAAGCGGCTGATAAATCCGGCACTCCCAAATCCAGGTGCTCTGAGGCTCAGGATGTCTTTCAAACATCCAAAATGGCAAACTAGAGAAAAGAGCCGGCTTTACAGACCAACACCCATTTGAAGAGGCATTGATAGAGAAGTAGGTTGTTCCCACTGTAGATCTGGCAATATCCTGCCTAAGAGATATCAGCCAGTTATAAAAAAAATAGGCCGAGTGCATGCCAGTCAGTCCAACTGTTGGATGAGTATGTTGGAAAACCAGCAGCCGACCAACTCCCAATTAGCACTCTTAGCCAATGGCGGAGAGCGCTGATCAGAGTGTTTTGGCGGGGGAGAGCCCCCCGTCAGAACACAACAGCTCAGCAGGAGAGATCGCTATCCTAACTTTGCATAGTTAGTACAGCTACTCCGACCGTAGCTGACAGTTTTGAACAAAAAAAAACCTCATAGTGTGTACCAGGCTTTAATAAAACATTTACCCTACCTGTTGAGAATGCACCTATTGACTGTTTGGAAACCCTTGCCAAAGCATTGTTCTTGCTAGCAGGCCCTGCATAGACATACAACCTGCCATAGCTGTAATGTCAGTCTGTCAAACTTTGGGGTAATGGACTAAACTGATATCAAAGGATCCACCTACTATCCTTATTGATCCTGTATTTGTGAAGTACTTAGAGCTTATACCTTCATTACACTATAAATAGTTTCGTCAATAGTATCCATCATGTTTCCCAAGGTAGTCTCCTGTCAGTGAACTCTTTGGCTAAAATGTTGGTCTGTGGAACGCTTGCTACACATGCCTTTTGATGGTTAACAGCTCTTTGGTGCCTTTTGGGACACCCCCATAAAGAATGTCATTGGAGTTAAAAGTACTGTACTCATTTGACCCATCATTAAAAAGTCTAAACCACAAACTGGGAAGACCCCTTCCTTCTCTGAGGTCAAGAAGAGTTCCTTTCGTTATTCCCAGGCTTCAACCTCCAAGGCCAGACCAACAAGAGCCCAGGTCAATTGTAAGCCCTGAGCACCTAAATCTTCCAAGTCAACAGAAAAGTAATTCGTCAGTATGAAGATAAGCCCCACTTTTCAAATCATACCTGTTGAAGCCCAGGTTTTGAGAGGCAGTCTCTCTGATTTGGTAATCCCCATGCAGTTTAAAGATAGGGGGTCTACAATCACACATGGAAAGCTTATTTCACTAGGTGCAAAAAAAATGTCACCTCAGGAAATATTGCAATGGAAGGAACCTGATCTTTTAGCAGTCAGCTTTAGCCTTGAGTACCACCAAGAGACAAATCTCCCTTAAAATCTTATACCAAAGACTGCAAGCTTCCCATTCATTGGTCAAGACTTCTGTACAAGATGTTTCTCTTGTTGCTCCTCCTATTCAACTTCCTGTGACTCTGTGGTTCTGACTGCACTTCAAAGAGTGCCTTTTGCAGCCAATCTTATTATTATATTGCACTTTTCACTCTTGCTTGCAAGGTTGCTTATTACCATTACTTCTGTTATTCATGTGCCTGAGCTGGCAGCCTTGTCCTATTAAGAACTATACATGGACAAGGAGGTATTAAGGTCTAGAGCCTCTTTCCTTAGGTGGTTTTGTTTTTTCAGCTCGTAGGCAGGTAGCTCACTGTATGTGTAGTTAGCATTCCACTACCCAGTTCAGGGGGAAGAGGGTTAATATTTTTGTCGCCTTTCTCTGGTATGCTCTGGTGTCCAGCCTCCCTCCCGTATTCTATAAAAGGGAAGAGATCCTAAGGGGGCTCCGGGAAACACTTGGGAAATGCATGGGGAATGCATGCTAAAGACTTGCTGGGAGCTATGGTCAGCCTGGAACTCTGATTTGCCAGAAGAACCCTGGAACATGGACTTTTCTGTTAGAGCATCGGCAAGTTTGGACTTTCCTCTAAAAGAATTTGCCTGTGCAGGTAACCTGGGTCAACCACAGGTTCAGTTAGGAACAGAATGTCATTACATGTTATTCATGTTTCAAAGTTTACAGTAAACATTAATTGAACTGCTCAGAGCCTGGTCTGAAGTTATTCAAAGGGGTGCAGGTGAGGTCTAGGCATGCTACTAAAGAACTTGGGTTCATAACCAAAATATGGGGTATCTGAAACAACACTACAGCAAAGGTTCATGAGTGACTAGAGGGAGAAACAGTAAGCAGTATTGGCATGGTATCTGATAGGTGACAGGTTCTCTAGCGAGGGAATCGGTGCTTGTTCTCCCTTCCTAGCTATCCATCTCGGTTGGTCACCGGAAGTGGACTTGTGTTATGGAGATCTATGCCTGGTCACTTGGTACAGAGGGAGAAGAGTTAAGTGAGAGCACATATGAGGTTTGCAGTATGTGCTCGGTGGGACCTCATTCTGTTACTGGGAGTGAGGTAACACAGGTACCTTGACTGGTGGAGTGGACAGTGGATCAGCCTGCCACTCCAAAGGCAACACACAAATCAGTACAAGTGTGTAGGACACGGGACCAAAAGGTTTATAGGGGGTCTTGTGTGTATTGCTCACACGTGGCTCATCATGAGGTTAGGAGACCGCCTTAATGTTTGACTTTTCACATGACCGCGGCTCCTGCCTGGTCCCCAGGCTTGGTGAGCATGCCCTCAGTCAAAGAATTACCCCATGCGAGGGTTCGTGACCCCGTTTAATGGCTGGCGAAGTCCAAAGAACCCCCCGATGAGGGGGAACATCTCATGTAACCCTTGCTTGGTGCCCAACAAGAGAAGAAAACATGCAGGACATGACGGACTACCAGTCTACTCCCTTACAAGCTCAACTAGGACATTGCACTTCCGTCTTTGTTCGGTACCAATGCATAAAATGGAAATTTCCCTTTATTGCCTGGATGTACTTTGTGCCATGCACATTTAACTGTCAGTTATTGCTTCCATTGTAAAGACTGACTTTCTTTTTGCCTTCCCAAAGGTCCCCATAAAGGAAAACCATCTTCTCGTTCCACCACTTCTTGGTAGTTTAGACAGATAATTGATCAAGTGTATAGTGTTAATGACAAGGTTTTCCTGTCAAAATGCACTGTGCTATATCTGTGAGTATTTCCCAGATACTGATGACTGATACAGGCAATTGTTTTCCAGATTTCTTAGATTATTAGATTGTTCACAAGTTTTACCAGGTGCACATTGAAGCCTTATCTGACGTCTACTATGGATGTAAGGTCCTTCAGGTAGTTCATTGAGCTGAGGGCTGTGCCAGTTTTACTGTTTTGTTATATGAGCCTATCAGTGTTTGTTTACTGTTGCCCACCCCTAAGTTGGACTGCTTTTTGATATTCAAATCGTCTTAGAATAACTGAATCCTCTGACCATAATGAACAAGAAAGAAAACAGGATTTTGTACTTACCGTAAAATAATTTTTTTTTGGGTTCATTAAGGGACACAACCCCAGCCTCTCTGCACAACACATACGACAAGCCGAGAAAAATGAAGTTCAATAGCCAGTGCGGCTCTTCTGCTTGATTCCGAGCATGCGTGGAATTTTGTGCTTTGGAATTGTGTACACACGATCGGAATTTAGGACAACGGATTTTGTTGTCGGAAAATTTAAGATCCAGATCTCAAATCTTGTGTGAAATTCCGATGGAAAATGTCCGATGGAGCCTACACACGGTCGGATTTTCTGACAACAAGCTCCCATCGAACATTTTCTGTCGGGGCATAATGTACAGGGCATTAGACTGCTCAGAAACCTGCCTCATGATCCCCAGCTGTGAGACATTACACTGTCCAACACCCACAAAGCTAATCAATTTGTAGTATCCCATGCCCTAACCTTCAAGCAATAAATCTAAAAAAGACATCCCGTAGACTCTGTTATTGGAGCCGGTGTGAATGGACTGGTGCGTGGGGGACAGCCTCTGTACTTTTACGAAAGAACCAGTTATTATCAGTGGCCCCTGTGGGGGTAGCGCTACACAAATAATACTTTTCTGCCTTATACTCCAATAGAATGCACTAAGGAATTTTGAGATAAATATTTTTGAATGTTGAGATTCTGCTATAAAATAAAAAGATTGCAAAAACATGATTGCTCACGAGCATGTGGTCTTCTTCTCGGATCCAGTATACAGTACATTCAGATTGCTTAACAAATATCAAATAACACACAAAACATTACAGAAAATCCACTGTTTCTTTTTGGTATGGCACCACCTAGCTGGCATAGGTTTTGACACTGGAGCATACAGTACACTGCTTAGCAAACTACGTTTTAAAAAATTTTTGTTGGTGTTCTTTGTGACTAGTTTTCATGTAAATGTGCTTATAATGCAAAGCTGCGACTATGCTGTTCGTCCCATACCACATACCACATACATATCAATGTGACATCGTTATACGGCATATGGTTGGTAAATCAAACACATTCATGGGGATTTAACACAGAAGCAAGCAAGCGCCACACTGGTAAGCCAATACTTATCATATTATGAATGGTTAGCTATTACGACTGCACGTAGTTAACCTCCATTCTTCCTTTCAGTGACAGTCATTTTGGATCCAGGTATTTTTTTTGTGTTTTCTTCACTTTTATTTATTTAGTTTGTATTAAAGTTAGTCCAACTTGCACATTGTACAGATACTGTATTAAACGTATGCCTAAAACTCACAGGTTTGCTTGCTAAATTGATTTTAAACTGCTTTTCACAACTATATAGCTGGTAAATGTACAGTACATATGCTTAAGGCAAACTCTGAGATGCCACCTTGAATTGAGTGTTACTATGCCGAACAACTGTATTATGAGTTATAGGCAGTTACATTAATGTTAGAAAGGTATATTTTTACATTAGCAATGTGGTGCAGTTTGGCACAGTCATGATAGAACTGTTAAAGCTGAGCACCGGAGAAAACAAAAATCATCACTTGCAGTGGGTTTCCCTCCATACTGCAAGGGTTAAATGCTCATTTAGGTCTAGGGGAGCTGAAAAAGCAGTTTTACTTATCTGATCCTCCACACCCACAGGCTCCTCCTTGCTATAAGGCGGATCCCTGCAGTCCAGTGTTGGTCCTCTTTCATCCCATAGCTTTGCATTGGACATGAGGATGCCAATGGACAGTACATTGCCAAATCATAGGGGAGAAAGGAGAGTGCCATCTGTTGGGGAAGAGGAGGATTAGGTAAGTAAAACTGCTTACTTGGCGTCAACATGGTGGCATACATGTTGTAGCACGCTGCCACTGATTGGCACCAAGAATTCAAAATTACTGTAAGTATTTGATACAATTTTCCATTTTCCTGGTGCCAACATGGCAGCAGCATATTCCCACATGTATGCTGCTGTGAAACGACACCAGGAAAGGAAAATTATGGTAAGTATTTGATAAAATTTTCCATTTTCCTGGTGCCAACATGGCAGCAGCATACTACCACATGTATGCTGCCGTGAAACTGCACCAGGAAAGAAGAATTACGGTAAGTATTTGATGCAATTTTTTTATTTTCCTGGTGACAATATGGCAGCAGCATACTATCACATGTATGCTGCCATGAAATAACGCCAGGAAAGGAAAATTACAGTATTTGGTACAATTTTCTATTTTTTGTGGTCACCCTAGACCAGGGGTAGGCATTCTCAGCACTTGAGCTGTGGTGAAACTACAAATCCCATCATGCCTCTGCCTCTAGGAGTCATGCCTGTGATTATCAGGGTCTTGCTATTTCTCATTGGACTTGTAGTTTCACCACAGCTGGAGGGCCGAGGTTGCCTACACTTGCCCTTGACCTAAACAAGTACTGGGGGGCAGTCCCACTCCAAGGGAGTATTTTTCCTTTCCACTGAGATGGGCTTTGAATCATCCAGAAGTGTATTTAGGTTTTGTGCTGCCCTAGGCCTGACTAAACTTGTGTACCCCCTAATTTAAATATGACCCACCCCTTCCTGTCAAGGCCACACCCCTTTCTGTTTAAGACCCGCTCTGAAATTTTTGAGTGGGGACACTAGTTCTGGGGGCCTGGGGGGGCAATGGATTCCCTTCATTTGCATAGATTTCCTCTCACTTCCTGTTTGGCTATGGGGCAGGAAGTGAAGGGAAATGGTACAGCAGAAAACATATAGCACAGTGAGGAAAGTTTGTGGTCCACAATGAGAGGACAGTCAAAATTAGAAGCGGCGCCTCCCCACAGTTGTGGAATGCCGACCACCCGCATACCGTAAGCAGTGTGGCCGCTTTATGGGGGCGCTAGACTAATTTGTCTCTCAGCCCAGTCCGCCCCATAAGACTGGCGCTACACTTATGCCGCGTACACGGTCGGAATTTCCGACAACAAATGTTCGATGTGAGCTTGTTGTTGGAAATTCCAGAAACCGTGTGTAGGCTCCATCAGACATTTTTTGTCGGAATTTCCAACAAACAAAATTTGAGAGCTGGTTCTCAAATTTTCCGACAACAAAATCCGTTATCGTAAATTCCAATCGTATGTACACAATTCCGACGCACAAAATTCCATGCATGCTTGGAATCAAGCAGAAGAGCCGCACTGGCTATTGAACTTCATTTTTCTCGGCTCGTCATACGTGTTGTAGGTCACCGCATTCTTGACGTTTCGGAATTTCCAACAAGATTTGTGCGAGACATGTGTATGCAAGACAAGTTTGAGCCTACATCCTTTGGAAATAAATCCAGGATTTTGTTGTCAGAATGTCCGATCATCTGTACGCGGCATAACTGTGTAGCGCAAGTCGGCGGGGACTCTTTCCGTGCTGCCCCCCTGCAAAGTGCTGCCCTAGACCTGGGCCTTGTCGGCCTAGGCCGGGATACAGCGTTGGAATCATCCCCATGATGTTGTCAATACTAAGGGGCCTCCAACTCTTCTGCTGCCGTTTGCTCCTTTTGCAGTTAATTCTACTCAACCCATTACATTTATTTCTCGGAATAAAGTACACAGTCAGCTGTGTCTTCCTCCCCCAGCATATGTGTCCCCAGTCTTTATTATACCGATTAGTGCAGTTTAGCTCTGTTCTTCCAGCCTCATTATTTAGAGGTTCATCTGAGGCATGATCCTATATTCTGGACATTTTTGGCTTCGGTCCACTGGCGTACAAATGAGGAGCCAACGTACACAAGTTCCTTTTGTTTTCCTCTACTCTAAAAGCATGATGACTGCAGTCAACTGCTGAGACACAGATGCGTGCGGACTAATTTTGGTGTGGAAGGGGTAAAAATCCTGTCAGCTGAGAAGGGTCCGGTCAGCATTATGAAGAGCCTTTGCAAATTGTACATTTCTAAGCAGCTTGTTCACTTGACACTTGTACACCCTCTGAGCACCTGTTCATCTATCAGTCACCAAGTGAAAATCAAGCTTTCCTGACCTCAACTTTGGGATTTAACCAGCAAAACACAACGCACAGCCACAGCGAGCCTGCTTGTTTTTTCACTTATCTACTAATTGAAACAGAAAATCCTTTTTGTATCTTCTATATCCTTAAAGAGGAACATCACCCAAATAATATGAAATGATATTTAAAATCCCTAACACTGGTTCTTGTATGCAAACAAAATAAAACATACTTACCAGCTTAGGAGTTGGTGCACAGGGGTCTATGGCTCAAATCCTGGTCACTATCTGCATGGAGTTTTCATGTTCTTCTTGTGCATGCATGGGTTTCCTCCTATGCTCTAGTCTAAAGACATGCTGGAAGGTTAATTGGCTCCTATCTAAATTGGCACTAGTCGCATGTGTATGTATGCATGTTAAATAGGGACCTTAGATTGTAAGCTCCTTGAAGGCAGGGACTAATATGAATGTGCAATATATAAATTGTCTATGTATATTAGACTTGTGCACAATGGAAAAATTTGTTTAGTTTCGGTTCGTTGTCATTCGTAAAATACATAATTTCGTTCTGTTATATTCGTTATGTTACGTTTTCG
This sequence comes from Aquarana catesbeiana, assembly GCF_042186555.1. Lineage (NCBI taxonomy): Eukaryota > Metazoa > Chordata > Amphibia > Anura > Ranidae > Aquarana > Aquarana catesbeiana. The sequence continues at coordinate 236,402,030 of NC_133333.1, forward strand.
GATAATTCGTTATTATTCGTAGAGTGTCGAAATTCATTATACTGAATCTCGAATCATGTCGAATTCATTCATTATATCCGCTATAATTTCGTTTGTATTCGTTGAAATTCGATATTTATGTATGTATATATATTCGTGATAACGATTCGTAGTTTGGAAAGTTGTTTGTTTATTGAATCTATTAACACACACAATGACAATATCTCTTCTCCTCTGCTCAAATACAATACAACACCCTTCTCTCTCAGTTCTCAGGAATGCACTTTGCCAGTAATCCAACCTCCAGCACAAAATTAATCAGCTGATTGGACTGTAAGATTTACTTTGAGTTGACCTTTTGTTTCATTAGACCTTTAACAAATTACCGAATCATGTTGAATTCATTCGTTATATCCGCTATAATTTCTTTCGTATTCGCTGAAATTCGTTATTTCTTTTATTCGGACATTCGGATGCATCCGAATGTCCGAAAGATGCAAAATTCGGCCAAATTTCGATTCGTTACGAAACGCATTGCACAAGCCTAGTGTATATAAATATATTTATAATACATAAAGACTTACGACTTCAGGATTGTCCTATTGCAGGGGAAGTTCCCCGTGCTAGCTCTGCTCCTGCACTGCCATCTAGGAACAAGATCTGGGCATGTACAGACGCACTGCGCTGTCCCTAGACCTCACAGAAACCCGTGGTGTGCCTGCTCATGCACTGTTTTTCCCCTGTGCAGGCACAGACATGTCATGGGGCGCTGCCATGAACCTGCTACGACTAAGGCCATTGACGAAACGCGTCAGATTATTGTTTTATTGTCACTCTGATGTACCAATAAATGACACTTCAAGGATTACAGTTCTGCCGGCTCTTCTTACTACCTGGCAAAGACCCACCGCATGTCTGCACATGTGCAGAATCCGGTTCACTGCCTCCTGGGGTGCATGACTTAGACATCCCTGGAGGCAGCAGTGGCAGCAGATGGGTCATCTTCACCTAGCAGAGAAACAAGGAAACAAAGATATAAAAATGTATTTTTTTAAGTATTTAAGGTTTAAAAAAAAAAAATTCTGCTAAAAGGAAGGAGGGGGGAGGCAAGTAAGAGGATAGTGTGCAAATGGGGAAAGGTCCACTGCAAACTTTCCCTTGAAATTAAAAAAAAAAACTCTCAGAGACCTAATTAAGGAGTTTAAAATTAGTCTAAAAACATTTTTTTCCTTTTTTTTTTATTGCGAGCCTGAAGAGCAGGGCCTAACTACGGCCCCAGGGCAACATCCGGCCCTTTGGCTGCCCCTATTCCATACCTTATAACTTTTGAGATGGGAACGAGGGACACCTATTAGCAAAAGTTGTAGGCATAAGACACGCCCCCTGGCACGCCCCTTAAAGGAGAATTATACAAAAAAAGATTAGTGAAATCCACAAGTGCTTTTTATACCACTGCTATTCTTTTATATTGGCTTTTGAAATGTAAAAATGCAGCAATTTAGAATTTGGATGGAAGGTTTAGCGCTGGGAAACACTTTTTGCAAGGTAAAAAGTGCATTTTATATACAACTATATAGATCAGACCAAAATGAGGGACAAATGAGGGGGAAAGAGGGACAGGGGAACTTTCCATATCAGGGACAGTCCCTCGAAATCAGGGACAGTTGGGAGCTATTTCATGAGCAGTTGTTTGTTTTCTATATATTTGCCTACTTATGGACCTTCCCAGGTCCAGAATTAATATTGCCAAGAATTAAAGCCCAACTCCAGGCACTGCCAGGGTTAATTGCTTGCTTTTGTCTAGGGGATTGGAGAATGGAGATATACCTGCCTGATCCTCTGATTCTCCCTGCACAAGAGTGGTCCCTGCAGTTCCCCTGTGTTTTAGCAGCCCCATGCGGTTGACTGTTCCTGAAGTCATCAAACCCATAGCCCTGCTCTGGACGCGGGGACATCAGGAACAGTCCACCGCTGGATTGTGGGGGAATGCTGTTCGTCGGAGAATCAGGTGAGTATAGGCTTTCTACTTTCCCCATGGACAAAATGAGCAGCTAACCCTTCCAGTGCAGGCACAGCCCCACTGCAAAGGAAAACTTTTTTTTTTGCCCGGAGTTGGGCTTTATATTCGGCCCTACACAACAGTGGCCCCTTGGTAAAATGAACTGCCCACCTCTGGCCTAGCCCCATAGTTTTCATTCATTTTTGAACAACCTCAGTAAAGGGTGGACATAACACCGAGAAGCATTTTTTTTTTTTTTTACTTATGGAAAAAATTGTTTGTTTTTTTTTAATTATGTTTACTGTTAGAGCAGCGCCTAGTCTGGAATTTTCATTCACTTATTTTTTTCACAGGACAACCACAATAAAGGGTGGACATAACACCCAGAAGCATTACTTTTTTTTTTTTTTTGATTGATCGATTAATGGAAAAACAGCTCTGTGTTCCAAAAGCCCAGTTTCTGTCCTATCTAAAGCATTCTCCTTGAACCTGACTGGCTTGTCTGCGAGCACATACGGGTCCTGAATTGCCTGATCGGATAGCTTGTTAATTTCATCATTTCAGAGTTTTATGGATTTTCCAGTTGCTGCTGCTGCTTTTATAAACAAGCATTTCAGTGACCTTCCCCTCCGGACGTCAGCGCAATCCAGCTCTGCAAGAATCCCAAGCTCTGAAAGTTTATAAATAAGCCTTCTATCAAGTTCCAACAACAGGTGTGACCTCCCCCCGCTGTCCTAAAACTGAACAGTTTCAACAAGCAAATAAAATCTAGATGGTGTGGCTTCAAGGAGCAAAGACTTTGACAATGAGCTCACAGTTTACATGGCCCATATATGTCCTGGAATGTGGCATTGTGTGTTAGGGGTCTTGCTCCTGTGATATTTGAGGTTTGAAGTCATGACAGTTAATCCCTAGTTTGCACTCTATTATTTTTTTCTTAATAGTAAAAAAAAACTGACTTTTATATATTTTTTAATTCTTTAATTCTTTTATCTACAGGATTCACATGGTGGTGCCAGGAAATCAGGTGTCATGAAAAAAAGTAGCTAGGAGTGTGAGGGGTTTGCGTCCAACATCACACTTTGTCGCTGGGTATATTACAAGAAATTCAAAAAATCACAACCAATACAGCAATCTGAGTAATAAAAAGCTATAACAAGAAATAGTGAGACCCATCGTGTGTTGTCCATAGTTTCATGCTTTCCGTGGGGGAAATGTTGGGACTGAAATGCAAGAGGTAGATAGAAGGTCCATGTATGGGGTAGGATCAGAGGGACATGTAGAGAGAGGAAAGAGGAACCAGGGATAGAGGTCAAGGAAGAAGGTGGGGAGAGGAGGGAGAAGGAGATATGCAGGGAAAGGGAAGGAAAGAGGAAAGGTAAACCCTAATCGGAGGTGGGGGGGGGGAATTCCGGTTGGGGAGGTGGTGTAGCCAGTCATTCAGCAGGTGTCCATCTGCAGTGCCTTGGAAAAGTATTCATACCCCTTGAAATTTTCCACATTTTGTCATGTTACAACCAAAAAACGTAAAGATATTTTATTGGTATTTTGTGTGATAGACGAACACAAAATAGCACTTAGAGTAGGGGGAATGGTTCAGCCCAAGCATGAGTTAAGCCCAAACATTGGCTGTTCGCCAGTTTAACGAACACCAGAATGATCAGGGCGTTCGACCGTTTGTTCAGCCCGCTGACACCCCGCAATGCACTGCGTCACCGCACAGTACATTGGAAGCCCTGATTGGCTGAAGCAATTAAAGCTTTTCCCAATCAGGGCACAGAGCACTGTCAGAGCCATGGTTGGAGAAAGTAATGATGACTCTATCCAATCATGGCTCATTGCTCTTAGTCGTGCCCTACACTTTAAAAATATTCTCCCCATAGTGGCCATTTGCAGTGTTTTTTAGTGCATTACTGCATGTTTAACGCAGTATATTTCAGAGCATTACTGCACTTTTTTTAACGCAGTATATTTCAGTGCGTTACTCTCATGTTTAACGCACTATACTTCAGTGCATTATTGCACTTTTTTTAAAGCAGTATATTTTAGTGCTTTACTGCACATTTAATGTAGTATATTTCAGTGCATTACGGCACATTTAACGCTGTATATTTCAGTGTGTTAGTGCACGTTTAACGCAGTATACTTCAGTGCATTACTGCACGTTTAACGCAGTATAGTTCAGTGCATTACTGGACGTTTAACGCAGTATAGTTCAGTGCATTACTGCACATTTAACGCAGTATAGTTCAGTACGTTAGTGCACATTTAACTAAGTATATTTCAGTGCGTTCCTAGACATTTAATGCAGTATACAGTAGTTCAGTGCATTAGTGCTTGTTTAACACAGTATATTTCAGTGCGTTACTGCACGTTCAACGCAATATATTTCAGTGCACTACTCTGCGTTTAACGCAGTATAGTTCAGTGCGTTAGTGCACATTTAACTAAGTATATTTCAGTGCGTTCCTAGACATTTAACGCAGTATAGTTCAGTGCATTAGTGAACGTTTAACAGTATATTTCAGTGCTTTACTGCACATTTAACACAGTATATTTCAGTGCGTTACTGCACGTTTAACGCAGTATATGTCAGTGCGTTACTGCACGTCTAACGCTGTACATTTCAGTGCATAGGTGCACGTTTACCACAGTATATTGCAGTGCGTCAGTGCAGTCTTACCGCAGTATATTGTAGTGTGTCAGTGGAGTGTGTCTGCTTAGTGAGTACTTAAAAGTTCACCAAACACCACTTTACATTGATTAAAGTGCATCCACGTACACATGTCCACATCTTTATTACATTTTGTTAATAAGCACACCCCCCATCATGTCTTGGAGGCAAACAATTAGAGGCAGACGTTCCCATGGCACTGTGAGGGGGCCAACAGCGTATTTGTCCACAGGCAAAGTTAGACATGGTCCATCCTCAGGCAGGGCATCATTTCCTCTGTTTAGTAATGTTGCCCGTGCCATCCAGCCACAGCATGCAGAGGAGGTGGTGGACTGACTTACAAAACCATGCTCATCCTCCTCATCCTCTGTCACCCAAGCAGAGACTAGTGCGCAGTCCACTGCAGCTGCCAGAGTGGCTTATTCTGCCTCATTGTCCACAGCTACTCCGGTCATAGCCCCAGCACCAGGCATGGAGGAGTAAGCTGAGTTTTTTGAACATAGCATCAGCCACTTGCTCCTTGACGATGCACAGCTATTAGTTGAGTCAAATGTTGGTTCTGAGGTTGAGAAAGGTAGAAACATGAGCCTACAGAGAGGGGAGAACAATGGTAAACAACAAATTGGCAGTCATGTTCCCCAGCCGCAGCATATTGCCAAGTTGTCTCCAGTGATAATGAGGATGGAGGGGATGATGATGAGGTCACTGACGCGACTTGGGTGCCGGATAGAGCAGAGGAGGAAATTGAGGGTGAGGCACAACCCCAAAGAGGCAGCCATCATGGAAGAATAGAGAGCAGCCACCCTATTCCAAAAGAGCTGTTATCTCCCAGCCCAATTCCCACAGCTCAGCTGTCTGGGCCTTTTTTAGCACATGTACAGCCGATCGCACTGTTGCAATTTGCAAACTTTGCCTCAAGAATATCAAGCGTGGCAAAAACACCAGCAATTTGGCTACCACATGCTTGACAAGGCATTTAACCTCCCACCACTCAGCCCATTGATAAAAGCACCTGAAAGCCACACAAAAGGGGCACAATTCTGCTCCTCCTCACCATTCCGGTCTACCCCCCTCATACCTCATGACCTCTCAGCAGCCTCCACTGACAGGGATGATGGTATAGCGCAGAGTGTCCCAGGTCCTTGCAGCACATCTGCCAGTAGCACACCACCGGCTGTAGACTATAGCAGGCAAATATAACTGCCCCCTCTGCTGCAGCGGAAAAAATATATAGTCATGCCCAGCGTCTAAATTCAAGCTTGCTGGCTTTACATCTCCTGCCTTTCCATCTGGTAGATTCTGTCACCTTCCAAGATTTTGAAGAATGTGCTGTACCATAATGGCAGGTTCCCATTCGCTATTTCTTTTCACGTAAGGCCATTCCAGCTCTCTACCATCACGTGGAAGGCAATGTTGTGGCATAGTTGGGCAAGGCAGTCAGCCGCAAGGTCCACATTACTGCTGACACGTGGTTCAGCAAGCATGGTCAGGGACAATATATTTTGTTCACAGCAAGCTGGGTAACCCTGCTTGCAACTCGGAATGATGTAGGACAGGGCTCAGTGTTGCAGCTTGTTGTGCCAATACGTCTCCATACAGCTATTGGTGATAATGTGAGATTTATCAGCTCTATCCCCTCCTCCTCCTTCTCCATGCCCTCCTCTGCTGAATTGTCCCATGAACCACAAGTACCCACTAAGCGTTCAAGGGGATATTCAATGAGCCAGGCTAAAAGGTGCCATGCAGTGCTTCAGCTGGTCTGTCTAGGGGTCAGAAGCCACACCGGAGCAGAGATTCCTGCAGCTCTGCAGGGGCAGGCCCAGAGGTGGTTCACGCCTTGCCAGCTGGAACCAGGAATGGTGGTGTGCGATAATGGCACAAACCTCCTGTACACCCTTAGACAGGGAAAGAGTTCATTAAATAGGTACCCAGGGTTGGAAGATTAGGCCAGAAGAGTCTGTAGCAATTTCAGGCGATCATACACAGCCAGTGTTTGGTTGACTGAAATTCAGTGGGAATTACATCTGCCTGTAAATTTGTGACATGCCCACGAGGTGGAACTCGACTTTGGAAATGCACATGCAGCAGAGGGCCATCAACGAGTACCTTTGTGAGTATGACACAATGACAGGCTCAGGCCAGCTCGGCTTTTTTTCCCCACGCCAATGGCTGCTGATAAAGGATGCATACACTGTACTGTCACCATTTGAGGAGGCTACAAGGCTGGTGAGCCATGACAATGCATGCATCAGTGACACAATCCCTGTGTTCCTGCTGGAGCAGACTCTGCGTGGCAATATGGACAGGGCACTCGAGGCAGCACAACGGGAGGAAGAGGAGGACTTCCTTTCCTCTAAGGTCCACTTTATGCAGACACCATTATTCCTATGCCACAGACACACAAGAGGAGAGGGAGGAGGAGGATTCTGGCAGCTTTGGAGGCATTGAAGCAAAGCAGGATGTATGTCATCCCTTAACAGATGGTTTTCCATTCTCAGAACCCTTGGGATTAGTACGTGGCTGGGAGGAGGCAATTCCAGATACTGTAATCCTCAGTGACCCTAAGGAGTCTGCTTCCCATGCCTCCACCAACTTGCGGTGCATTGGCTCCCTTGTTCTTCAAAGCTTGCAAAAGGACTCAAGAATATGTGGCATTAAGGAGAAAGATCACTATTGGTTGGCAATCCTCCTTGACCCCTTTTACAAGGGGAAAGTCTCTGAACTCATCCCGTCCCCACAGAGGGAGCAGAAGATGAAATCTCTTGAAGACACCTTAAAGAGGATTTTATGTAATGCCTTTCTCAACTCTGGTAGGTTACAGTCTGGTGGAAAATGTAGTTTTGAGGCCTCTGTTGGTTAAAAGAGGAGCTGTGGAGAAGGGGCCGCCTCAGTGATGCCTGTCAAATTTTTTTTAGTCCTCAGCACCCAGGGCTGTCAGCCCCCAAATCCCATCTGCGGCATATGCATCATATTGTGGGAGATTATCTAGGGGCGAGAACAGACATGTAGAGCTTTCCAATTGACGATCCACTGGGTTACTGGGTCATGAGAATAGACCACTGACCAGAACTTGCCCAGTTCGCAATTGAACTGCTGGGCTGCCCTGTATCCGGCGTGCTTTCCGAACGTGCATTCAGTGATGCCGGAGGTTTTGTGACAGATAAGAGAGAGCGCCTGTCCACAGACTCCGTGGACCGGCTGACATTTATCAAAATTAATCAGTCCTGGATTAGCAGCAGCTGATTAAGTGCTTTCTGCATCTGGAATCTCTGAAAGATTGTCTAGACTGCCTAGTTTTGTGGGTGTTGATTTCATCTGGAAGAAATGTTTCATGGGCACTATGCAATTAACACCCAAAGATTAATTTTTCCGTACCGGTTTGACATGTGCATATCATTTAAATTTTTCACAGCAAGGCCAATTCTTGCTTTCATCAAGAGTACCTCTATAGGATTATGGTGTGAAGGCACCACCAACATCCAAAGACCAATTTTTCCACACCTGTTTGATAGGTGCATATCATTTCAATTTTTGACAGCAAGGCCAATTCTTGCTTTCATCAAGAGTACATCTATGGTGTGAAGGCACCATCAATACCCAAAGCCCCATTTTTCCACACCTAAAAATCTCTAATCTTGTTCCGAGTGCGCAAAGTTGTGGGCTCATCATACAGACTGGCTTCCCAAGCCATTGTTTATAAAATAAAGAAAGCTTGAATGGAAAATGTAATTTGTTTGGCTTTATAAGGGTACTTTCACACTGGGGCGGTGCCGGCGATAACTGTAATTGCAGCCAAAGGTGGTTCAACAAAGTATTGAATACAAATGCACGCCACACTTTTCACATATTTATTTGCAAAAAAGTTTGAAGTTTTATTTCCACTTCACAATTATGTGGCACTTTGTGTTGGTCTATCACATAAAATCCCAATAAAATACATTTACTTTTTGGTTGTAACATGACAAAATGTGGAACATTTCAAGGGGTATGATTACCTTTTTAATGCACTATATATATAAAGGATCTGTTTTGTTAAATGGGTGTGGTGGTAAATCGATAAAGTTCATTCGTTGGCAGGTGCAGGTAGCTTTCCTGCCACTAAATGGCTCTGTTACTAGTGTGGCATGGTAAGGGAAGGTTATAAGCAAGTGTTAGATCCTCTTTTAGAGAAGTCCCTCCTCTAGTGATGTAATGCCTGGAGTTAGTACCCATACAGTATAAATGGCAGATGTGGATGGGGCCTATTGAAAACAGAGTATAGGAGCAAGACACCCCGGTAGGCTAATATGTAGCCCTACACCATGGGTGCCCAACCTGTGGCCCTCCAGCTGTTGTGGAACTACGAGTCCCATGAGGCATTGCAAGGCTGACAAATACAAGCATGAATCCCAATGGCAGAGGAATGATGGGATTTGTAGTTTCGCAACAGCTGGAGGGCCACTGATTGAGAACCCATGTCCTACACAGAGCTTACTCAAAGGGTCCATTGCAGGGGTAAATTTCCAGGAAAGGTGGTACGAATCATAGGAGGATGCATTGTAGTCGTCCTGTCTCCCTGATATTTTTCTGCAGGTCATGTAGCAGGCTGCACAAGGTCTTGGGGGACTAGATAGAGTTCTTATATGTGATTAATGGTGGAAGCTTGGGAATGTGATTGTCATCTGGGAGCATGCCCAGCTGGGCAAAGCTATGGAAGGGACATTGGGAAGAGACTGGTATAGTAAAATAAGCACTTTGTTCCCCCCTGATCCTCAGCCATGGGTCCTTTGACTTGGTAATAGAAGCCTAGGGCTGTGAACTTAGTATACATGGGGTCGTGGTCCTAACTCTGTGGTGCTGCCAAGGAGAGGAGGGGAGAAGCGGGAAGATGGCTTAACTAAATTGTATGTACTTATGCTTTGCACTGAAGTGACTGCTACAGAATGCCTAACCTTGCATATGGCATTTCGCACCTGAGATACTGATAGCATGTCAAATGTGAAATTTCATGGGAAGTATTGTGAAGATGTGAAGCTGCAAAGAGCTGAAAATGCATATTTCTTTGTTCTGAATATTAAGGCCTCTTGCTTCTTGCTAAAAGAACCCATAGGAACCTCTGAAGGAACCCTAGAGTTCCAAGGAACCTTGGTTTAACACATAAGGTCCTCCAACTGTCAGAAGTGTGGAGCTCTTCCAGAGAGGCGGGATATATGCCTTTGCAGCATTAATTAGAAAAGTGTCCCATCACTGGTGTCATTGGGAGGAATTATGTCCCATCATTGGTGCCATTGGGCCTCATTGTTGGTGTCTTTCCTTGCCACACTGTCCTTTCAGCAGTGAGGAGAATACATAACTAAGCTAAACATAGATTTACACAAGTACTGACCTATACGGGCAGTCCCCGAGTTACGAACCTCCGACTTGCGAATGACTCCTACTTACGAACGGGAGGCGGCGTGACGTTCTGCGCATGCGCAGCGACTTTTCGGCGGCGGGCACCTCTGAAAACATTGGGGGACATCGGAAAACGACGTCTGGGCATGCGCGGCTACTTGACAGAACATCGGAAAACATCGGAAAACGACGTCTTCACCGTTCTGGCATGCGCTTCCGACTTACGAACATTTCCGACAAAACATCAATCCCTAACCCGTTCGTAACTCGGGGACTGCCTGTACCAGTGCACAGCCATTTATGTCTAGGGGTAGCTGTAGGTAGCTGTACGCAGTACTTGGGCTTCCCAGGCAAAGAAATATGCCCATATTTAAGGCGTACATGGCCTCATACGGCCATGAGCATGAGGCCTTGGGGTACAGGGAATGTGCCATAAGGTACTGTGTAGGTTAAGGTTTTAAGCCCTTCCTACTGTTAGCACAATTTTGCCACACCTGTAATCCACCACAGCATGCACAGCGTGCTGCCTTATTGTTCCCCTCTGAATGCCCAAGGTTGAACATCCCCAAGGAAAAATATATATGGCCATGAGGCTGCCTTAATGCGCTGCATGTTAATATGTGACCAGTGTCGGCTGGTGCTCCATCTGTCGGGAGGGGGGCGGCAGCAGACCTGACACCTGACCACAGCCCCAGACCCCCCCCCTCGGTCGCTGGCTCACCCTCTGGCCTGCCAGGCCCCCAGGCCCCCCCTCGGCCCTGCACTAACCCCATGCAGGACACGGCTGCTGCAGCGGCCTCCCCCCTCCATCTCCTCCGTGTCCTGGCTCTCGCTTCTCTTCCCAGCCAATGGGGTCTTCAGACTCCTGGCCAATGAGGTTTCAGGATCCACTTCCTGATTGGCCAGGAGGAGAAACAGGAAGACATTGACGAATATTAATTCGCTAATGTCACACAACAGGGAGGACTCAGGGCGCAGTGCTCTGTGCCCTGAGCCCACCCTTTTTGAAGCCAATTAGAGCCTCAGGCTCTAATCATGTACTTCTTAAAAGAAAAAAAAAATCCATTGAAATCCATACGTCCTGCATGTAGATTAGGGGCCGAACGCATGGATTGGGGGGGGGGCGACGCCTGTGCGCCCCTAATGAGCTGCCGCCACTGTATGTGACATAGCATGTGTTAATGCATCACAAAGAAGTAACTGAGCCCTTAAGAAAATATATTAGGTGCTTTATGATTCAGTGATGCCTCTGGATGTCTTATCAAGGATGCAGTATCAACATACAAAATGGCCGCTTCTATTGTGTAGGTGACGGGTTATATTAAAACACACATTTTGTGCCTGACCAGACCGAACTTGTCCTGCCAAGTGACTGGATGTATCATCCGCTCTTACAGCTGTTCAGCTGTTGGCCTCTGCAACAAGTGGTGTCTGTGTATCCCCCATTTCATTGCACAAATGTGGTTATTCTTCTTTTATAAATGCAGCTTTAATCCTCATAGCTTATTGCTACTGAGTCACTGTGTCACTTTTTTTTTCAGGAAGCTGCCAAAACCAGCTGACCTTTTTATTTTCTCAAGAAAGGATTGCTCAACCTTTTGATGGCATACACATTGGCTCACATAGAGTACAGTATTGTAGGTGATGGTAAAGGAAACGTATACTCAGAGAAACACATCAGCTGCCATTGCTGATTTCTCCTGGCTGCCATGACGGTTCTTGGGCTTCAATTACTTCCAGTCACCTCACCGCAACAACGAAACTCATCAGAAGCTTTGAATTCACTCTGACCTTAATGGTTGCATGTTAGTGATGTAAAGCGCTGTGCAAACTGTTGGCACTATAGACATCCTGTATAATAATAATAATAATAGTCATGTAGTACTTCGGCAAATAGCATTTCCAAAATGGCAACCACTATGTTACTTTCAGCACTGGTTTCCTTTCATGCCGTGTTTACTTGCTGCTGCCTGTTGAACAGTGAAAATCATTTAACCGCTTCAGCTCCGGAGGGTTTACCCTTCTTCATGACCAGGCCATTTTTTGTGATTCTGCACTGCGTTACTTTAAGGGCTCATTTACACTTGCTTCGGCTTCAGCACACATTCACAGCTAGTTTACACTTGCTTCAAAACATGGCTCTCTGAACGCCAGTCAAAGCTCCTGTCACTAAATAAAATGGTTAGCTTACAGTCCTGTTTACCCCTTGCGTTAGCTTTGCTTTGCTTTGCTTCAGCTTTTTCTTAAGAAATGATACCCCATGTAGCTTTAGTGGTGCTTCAAAGCATCTTCAAAGCCTCCATAGAAGTCTATGGCAAAGCTCACTTGAAGCCCCACCAAGCCTCACCAAAGCCCCACCAGAGGCTCATCGAAGCCCCATCGAAGCTCCACCAAAGCTCCACCAAAGCTTCATCGAAGCCCCATCAAAGCTCCACCAAAGCTTCATCAAAGCCCCATCGAAGCTCCACCAAAGGCTCATCGAAGCCCCACTGAAGCCTCATCGAAGCCTCATTGAAGCACCAAGCAAAAGCAAGGTGTAAACAGGACTGTAAGCTAACCATTTTATTTAGTGACAGGAGCTTTGACTGGCTTTCAGAGAGCTTTAACCACTTCAGTACCCGCGTATACCCTGTTTCCCCGAAAATAAGACCTAGCGTGATTGTCGGTGATGGCTGCAATATAAGCCCTACCCCCCAAATAAGCCCTAGTTAAAGTCCTTGTAGGGCTTATTTGGGGAGTAGGGCTTATATTGCAGCCATCACTGACAATCACGCTAGGTCTTATTTTCGGGGAAACAGGGTAGTAATATGACGGCCACAGATGGGATCTCCCATCCTGGGTGGCCCTCATATGACGTCCTGGGCTTCCATCTAGGGGGCGCGGTGCTCGGGACCCAGTGCGTGTGCCCGGCAGCTGCGATGGCCGCCGGGCACCCGCGATTGCCCATTAACCGAGCAGGACCGTGGATCTGTGTGTGTAAACACACAGATCCACGTCCTGTCAGGTGAGAGGAGACCGATCTGTGTTCCCAGTACAGAAGAACACTGATCGGTCTCCTCCCCTTGTGAGTCCCCTCCCCCTACAGTTAGAATCACTCCCCTAGGAAACACATTTAACCCCTCGTGTCCCCCTAGTGGTTAACCCCTTCCCTGCCTGTCACATTTATAGAGTAATCAATGCAATTTTATAGCATTGATCGCTGTATAAATGTGAATGGTCCCAAAAATGTGCCAAAAGTGTCCGATGTGTCCACCATAATGTCGTAGTCATGAAAAAAAAAATCGCAGATCGCCGCTATTACTAGTAAAAAAAAATAAATTGACTGCTTTTGGTGTTATTTGATCACCTCTGCGGTTTTAAATATTTGCGCTATAAACAAAAAAAAACGACAATTTTGAAAAAAAAACTAATTTTTTACTTTCTGCTATAAAACATATCCAATAAAAAAAATTCAAAAATCTAATTTCTTCATCAATATAGGCCAATATGTATTTTGCTACATGTTTTTGTTAAAAAAAATCCCAAAAAGCATATATTGATTGGTTTGCACAAAAGTTATGGCGTCTACTAGTAACGGCGGCGATCAGTGACTTATAGCGGGACTGCAACATTGCGGCTGTCACATTGGACACTAAATGACATTTTTGATACTTTTTTGGGGACCAGTTACACCAATACAGTGATCAGTGCTAAAAAATATGCACTGTCACTGTACTAATGGCAGGGAAGGGGTTAACATCAGGGGCAATCAAAGGGTTAAATGTGTTCCTAGGGATTGCTTACTAACTGTGTGGGGGAGGCTCTTTAACTGTGGGAAGACAGAGATCCGTGTTGCTGCTTGGCAGCAACATAGGATCTCTGTCTTTCCTACTAACAGACTGCCGTTCTGCCTCTGTCAGGAACGATCGGTGGGTCCCTGCGGACATCAGGTCCACCAGACCTGCTGATTGGCTCCCGCTGTCCAATCACAGTGGGAGCCGCACACCTGGAGGTGCAAAATCACCTACCTGTACGTGATTTCGCGCAGAGGAGCCGCCATCCCGCAGTACATATTTGTGGGGTGTTGGAAGGACCAACAGCATGTAATGTAAAGTTGGTAATAAACTGACAATACTGTATGCATTATATTTATTTATGCAGCAGGTGGCGCTGTAGTATTTTTAGTGTTATAATGTGTATTCTATGATATGACAGGATGTACCGTCTATCTAAATTCAGTGCACTTGTTTGTGGTTAGTTACTGTTTCATGTTTCTAAAGCTGTAAGACATGCGTTGCTAATCCTCCATAAAAATAAAGCCGCTTGCTGCATCCAAGAAGCTTCCAGTGCATAATTTCAATACACTGACAACGTGGGGCGGCCGGCAAGAGGTTAAAGTGATACTAAACACACACACTGTTTAATTTGCATTGTCCCTTCTATTTCTGTATGTGGATGATGGCACTGTAATTATTTTAATTATTTTAAAATGACCCAGCTCTCTCCCAGCCTGTCTGCAGGGAAACATAAGGAGGAGGAGCTTCTAGTCCTCTGCTGCTGGTCATATGTTAAACAAAAACAGTTTTTGGAATGCAGAGTAAAAATAAATAAATAATATCAATAAACTGTTTTCAAATTGTCATACAAATATATATTTGAAATTAAATTGTTATTATTTTTTGGCAATAACATGGTGTGGGTGGATTTCTGCCAGTCACAGGCTGTGTCACACCCCCTCCAGCCTGTGTCTTAGAAAAAGGGGAGGTGAAGCCACTATCAATCTACATGTAATATCCTATCCCCATTGTGTTAAGTTTAGTGGGCATAGAGGAGGAGGGTTTTTTGATTAAAAGTCCGCGCTTAGGAAAATAGCTATTAAAAGGGCTGCAGCCTCCCCTTAATTAATTCCTATTTAGGAGTTAATTGAAAGTATGTAATAAAGAGATGTGGGGAATTGGCGCTGCCCTATTGACAGTAAGTATTGCTTAGAGGTCAGAAAAATAAAAAAAAAAGTGAATATATAGAAATAGTGACAAAAATTGTGTATATGCAAGGAAAGGAATAAATGTGTGTTCCTTAAGTGAATGTCCCCCTATAAATGCACCAAAAATGAATGAAATAATTAATTTATATAGTATAAAATCCTAAAAAGTGAATGTGCACATCTTCTGTATTGTGTAAATAAATATTTCAGTAAGTGGGTTGAGTTTACACTTGCTCCACTTCCAGTGTGAACCTTTGCATATGCAATAAACCAAACAAGACAAAAAAATAATAAAAATAGAAATATAAAATTTTTTTTTGTTGAAATTAGTGAGTAGCCTCCTTTTTAAAAATATTCGGGGTCCGTGAGAAAGCACACTGTTTGGGGGCTAACGGTAACCGTATGAGGTTACCACATATCCCCAATAAATATGGTGAATAAAGTGCACTGTGTATAAAGTGAAACCAAAGTGCAAAAAACCTCTATGTTACAGTATATTAAATTTCCTCAAATTTCATATATAAAAAGATAGGAGTCCAGACAATTAACACTCATATTAGAGACAGCGAGTATGAATACACCATCGGTAAAACAGTCCCTATATTGGACTCAGGCAGGAATAAAATGTCTAATATGTAGAGACAGGAACAATTGAGAACATCAGGGTCGGTTGACATGCATTTAAAAATGCCTCTGATGGTTGTCCCTCTTAGGCTTCACTGCACCATGAGTTTCTTCCGTATAGACCGATAATGAGGGTCCCCTTGTGCTAATCCAGGCCCGGGTACCTCCGCTACTATCCACCTCCGTGCTGCTAAATCCTCTTGAGATTGATTTTCTTTGTTATGCTTATCTCTGTTAACCTTCCCACTGCACCATTCAGCTAAATTTTGTAAGCTCCAGGTAACTCTAGCAGGGCTAACGACTCTCTTCTCGCCCCCATCACATCTCATACGGTTACCGTTAGCCCCCAAACAGTGTGCTTTCTCACGGACCCCGAATATTTTTAAAAAGGAGGCTACTCACTAATTTCAACAAAAAAAATTTTTTATATTTCTATTTTTATTATTTTTTTGTCTTGTTTGGTTTATTGCATATGCAAAGGTTCACACTGGAAGTGGAGCAAGTGTAAACTCAACCCACTTACTGAAATATTTATTTACACAATACAGAAGATGTGCACATTCACTTTTTAGGATTTTATACTATATAAATTAATTATTTCATTCATTTTTGGTGCATTTATAGGGGGACATTCACTTAAGGAACACACATTTATTCCTTTCCTTGCATATACACAATTTTTGTCACTATTTCTATATATTCACTTATTTATTTATTTTTCTGACCTCTAAGCAATACTTACTGTCAATAGGGCAGCGCCAATTCCCCACATCTCTTTATTACATAGAGGAGGAGGGAGTGGGCTGTCATTTACCACTGTGTATACGCCCACAAGTGTGACCCTATAGTCACATGGGCTGCTCAGATGTGATAGGGAGGAAATGCTCAGCATAGAAACTCACTGAAAACTGAGCATGTGCAGAGTTGTCACCACAGCAAAATCCCGAGCTAAATTGGGGACATGAACAGAAGGGGGAGATAGAGAGCAGCAGGATCAGCCAGGTTTTTTTGCAGAATACAGAAAACAAATCCCATAGTGACTGAGTGAGTATGAATAGCATGTAATACACCATTTATTGATAGTTTATTTCTGATATGGGTTTAGTGAAACTTTAAGTGTATGCCCAGTCAATAATCGTATTTTTAGTTCTAGATCGAGAGGGAAACATTTAGAACCCTTATCTGGATTTCACTGCTATCCATTAGAGGATAGAGATGAGTTTGTCTGAACCAAACATGGAGCCAGCTATCATTCTTGGTCCAGGGAGCTGTGGACATGGTATTCCCTGCTCCGCAGTTGTCATTTAAAAAGGACAGGGGTGCACGTGACATCTTTGACCTAATATAGTCCCTTTGTCACTGGAACAGCAAGTGAGAGTATATTGCTCTAAAAGGGGCAAGCTTCAGTTTGGTCTGAACTTGGGTTCAGAACAAACACATGGAAGCTGTAACTCTCACCAACTGCCATCCATTCAACAGCGGCCAGGGCATTCCCCACCCCACAACTGCACATACACAAAGAGGCGAGGATGCTCAAGACATTGTTGACCTAATGTAGCCAAATGGCCAGATTAGATAAATGACTGGCCTACCTTTTACATTGGCTATTCCCCTTCCGTCCATCATGAATGCTGCTGCCAGACTCATCCACCTTACCAACTGTTCACCATTCCTCTCTGCCGATCCCTCCACTGGCATCTGCTTACAAATTAAATTCAAAATACTAACAACAACTTACAAAGCCATCAGCTAGATCGCTAACCTAGTTTCAAAATACCAACCTAATTGTTCTCTTTGTTCCTACCAAGACCTCCTGCTCTCTAGCTCCCTTTTCACCTCCTCCCATGCTCGCCTCCGGGACTTTTTTTGAGCCTCTCCCTTCCTCTGGAACTCCCTACTCCAATCTGTCCGACTATCTCCTACTCTGTCCACTTTTATACAATCCCTGAAAACCCTTCTCTTCAGAGAAGCCTATCCTGCCTCCACCTAGCAAATGTACTTTTATTTTCTCCATCAGCTCATCCCCCACAGTTATTACCTTTTGTATCACGAGACCCTCCCTCCTAGATTGTAAGCTCCAATGAGCAGGGCCCTCTGAGTCATCCTGAATTAAATTGTATTGTAATTGTATTGTCTGCCCTTATGTTGTAAAGTGCTGCGCAAACTGTTGGCGCTATATAAATCCTCTATTATAATATTAATAACAATAATCATAATTAGGTCAACAATGTTGAGCATCCCCACCCCTTTGATTATGTGCAGCTGCATTGTGTGGAATTCCTTGACTGTAAATTACTCTAAACAATGAGAAAAACAGGATAGGGGTAAAAATTTCCTCTCAATAATAAGTTTACCGACTTAACATTTTGATATTTATACGGTGCGGTCCTCGTAACCAGTACAACTATACCAAAAAACTAAGACTAATGCAGGCCATATATCGGTCGAATTCCGAACAAATTTTCCTTCAAAAATCAGAAATGTTGCAATCCAATGGTGCCACCATTGGTTTTGAAATTTGACCAACCAAGCCTTCAATATCATCACATGTTGCTACAGAAAAGAATTTTCGTGGCCAGGAATTTTCTTTTCTTTCCGGCAATTTTTTCTTTCTTGTGCTTATTTGTGCGCCATTCTTTTTCGATTTTTATTTCTCACACGATTCTCCCATCATTGCTTATAAAATCATTTGTTTTTCAAAAAAATTCAAACAAGCCCAATCACTCAAATTTGATGGCTGCACGAAAAGCGGCCATTGCTGCAGTCCACTAATGGTGCGAAATTCTAACGAAAAGATTTTCAAAAGAATATTAGTTTGGAATTAACTGGTGCCTCCAGACACCATGTATGTGAGCTAGGAGAGAGAGGCTTCCTTTGGTTTCAACAGAGCCATCACAACTCTGAGAACAGCAGCCGCAAGTGGTCCCTTATGCCGCGTACACACAGTCGTAATTTCTGTCAGAAAAAGTCAGATGGGAGCTTTTCATCGTATATTCCGACCGTGTGTATGCCCCATCGGACTTTTTCCGTCGAAAATTCAGACGGACTTAGATAGAGAACATGTTCTATATTTTTCCGACGGAACAAATTACTATCGGAAAAATCGCTTGTCTGTATGCTGTTCCGAAGAGATTAGCAGAAGGAGCCCAAAGGGTGGCGCTCTGGCTATTGAACTTCCTTTTTCTAGTGCCGTCATACGTGTTGTACGTCACCGCGTTCTTGACGGTCGGAATTTGGTGTGACCGTGTGTATGCAAGACAGCTTGAGCGGAATTCCGACGGAATTCCATCGGAAAAACCTTCAGAGTTTATTCCGACAGCAAAACCAGTCACGTGTACAGGGCATTAAATATCATCTCAGAATATACCCACCAACACAGCCCAGTGATCCTTATGGACTGCCTCTTTATCCCATATCGTCATGTTTATATGTTTTTAGAGATATTTCTCCCAGTTGGCCTGACTGTTTGAATACAACTCCATGTGCCAGTTCTTCTTCTCCTTATACATGTATGTGAGCTGCATGCTGATCAAACCCTACAGATTACCTCCTGTGAGGCATACTATTCATGCATAGAAATTTACCTGGATTGAAGGGGATTTATATCAGTCTGTCATCTATGGCTACTTTGACTCGTGCTTTTTATTTAAAAACCCCCTCCTTTTCCCAGTATTCTAAACTAAAGACGTGATGTTCAAGTCCCATGCTCCTCAAGGGGGATCTCTGTAGGACTCTCATGGTCTGGCAGTTTGGCAATTCAATTGGTGGAAGCATCGGCATATCCATTCTTGGTTTTAACATTTAGCGGTATTTGTATTACTTACATCTCTTTTTGTGCTATAATAACAGCAATTCATGCCAACTTTTGAGACCTCAGAAATGTGTTAGGCGGCATGTATATTTCTATGTACTAGTACCATTCTATTTGTATCCCTTGTGCCGCAATATTACATCCCTGGGAATTACAGACCAGTTAGCCTAACATCAATAGTATGCAAGCTCTTGGAGGGGATGATAAGAGACTATATACAAGATTTTAGTAATGAGAATGGTATCATTAGCAATAATCAGCATGGATTCATGAAGAATTGTTCTCGCCAAACCAATCTATTAACCTTCTATGAGGAGGTGAGTTGCCATCTAGATAAAGGAAGGCCCGTGGACATGGTGCATCTGGATTTTGCAAAAGCATTTGACACAGTTCTCCATAAACATCTACTGTACAAAATAAGGTCCGTTGGCATGGACCATAGGGTGAGTACATAGATTGAAAACTGGCTACAAGGGCGGGTTCAGAGGATGGTGATAAATGGGGAGTACTCAGAATGGTCAGGGATGGGTAGTGGGGTCCCCCAGGGTTCTGTGCTGGGACCAATCCTATTTATTTTGTTCATAAACGACTTGGAGGATGGGGTAAACAGTTCAATCTCTGTATTTGCGGACGATACTAAGCTAAGCAGGGCAATGACTTCTCCGCAGGATGTGGAAACCTTGAAAAAAGATCTGAACAAATTAATGGGGTGGGCAACTACATGGCAAATGAGGTTCAATGTAGAGAAATGTAAAATAATGCATTTGGGTGGCAAAAATATGAATGCAATCTATACACTGGGGGGAGAACCTCTGGGGTAATCTAGGATGGAAAAGGACCTGGGGGTCCTAGTAGATGATAGGCTCAGCAATGGCATGCAATGCCAAGCTGCTGCTAATAAGGCAAACAGAATATTGACATGCATTAAAAAGGGGATCAACTCCAGAGATAAAACGATAATTCTCCCACTCTACAAGACTCTGGTCCGGCCGCATCTAGAGTATGCTGTCCAGTTCTGGGCACCAGTCCTCAGGAAGGATGTACTGGAAATGGAGCGAGTACAAAGAAGTACAACTAAGCTAATAAAGGGTCTGGAGGATATTAGTTATGAGGAAAGGTTGTGAGCACTGAACTTATTCTCTCTGGAGAAGAGATGCTTGAGAGAGGATATGATTTAAATTTATAAATACCGTACTGGTGACCCCACAATAGGGATAAAACTTTTTCGCGGAAGGGAGTTTAACAAGACTCGGGGCCACTCATTAAAATTAGAAGAAAAGAGGTTTAACCTTAAACTATGTAGAGGGTTCTTTGCTGTAAGAGTGGCAAGCATGTGAAATTCCCTTCCACAGGCGGTGGTCTCAGCGAGGGGGGGGGGGGGGGGGGCATCGATAGTTTCAAAAAACTATTAGATAAGCATCTGAACGACCACAACATACAGGGATATACAATGTAATACTGACATATAATCACACACATAGGTTGGACTTGTCTTTTTTCAACCTCACCTACTATGTAACTATGTAATATATGTACTCTCAGACATGTGTTTTTATCTTTTTTTGTATAAATAAATGTTATTTTTTAATTATTACTTGATAATTTTTGGATAGTGCCTACATAATCCAAATCCTAGAGGATTATATGCTTGCAATTTGTTTGGAATTCAAGCCATATATGGCCTGCATTAGAGAAGTCTCAAAAAAAGGGGTTATCTCCAGAGGACCAAGCAGTTTACCTTATGTCAATTTATTAATTACAGTACAAAAACAGAAACATACTCAAGCATTTTTGGTTTTATGACATTTTGGTTGAATGACAATGTTGTCATTTTTTAATCGAATGGTGGAGGTGGTTTTTTAATTTTTTGATCTGACAGGTTTATATTTTTGTACTATATTCAATAAACTGACATAAGTTAAACCGGTTGGTCCTCTGGAGGTAACCCCTATTTTTGAGACTTCTCCTAGTCTTGTTTTTTTGGTTGGCCAAAGTGACAGCTGTCTTGTGGGTTTGCTCCCAACCCAACTTTGAACCAAGCTTGTCCCTATTAAAGAGATATATTCTGACATTGGTCACACTGTTTATGTTTGGGGACATGATCCCACATGGCTGTCAAATTGGGGCCAGAGACAATGTCCATGTAGCCACTACATCCTGATAGACATGAATGAAGCTGCCTGCACGCAGATGCATCCCATACCGGCAAAGATGACCCTTTGCACAGATATATGCATAAGTATGTCCTTGTGAATGAGGCCCTTTTGTCCCGGGGATAATCGTTTTACCAGACAGAAATTTAGGGAAAATCTGCTCCACGGACAGTTACAAAAATAAAAATTTAAGATGGATTCTAACTTTCTCCTACTCTACTAAAAAAAAAAAAAAAAAGATATTTATTACTAAGCTTTATCATTGTCCCATGACAAAGCCACTGTAATAAAACATGTCACAGATCCATACAACTGAATATATTTTTACTGGAAAGCATTATCACAATTGGAGTGTTTCTCAGATCTCTTCCCAGACCTCACTGAGAGGCTCTGTTTTGTTGATATGGTATCAGCAGAAAAAATGAATTAATCACTGATTTAGTCAATTCAAACCATCTTTGTAAGCTAATATTTAATCCATATGTGCCCTTGTGAGGAGTTCTACAAAGCATATGCTGTTGGTTTGAAAGCAACAGATTTAAATATTCTCTTTAAATAATTATGATTTATTCAGGTGTTGTCATAATAGGGAATCATTTACAAAAAGTGGAAAAGCGGATAAGTGAGTTGTTGCCCATTGGAGGCACTCAGAAGGTTCCTTTAATGTGTAAACTGCCATTAGAACAATGATAACTGATTTCACGCCAGGTTTTCCTCCTACAGTATCTTGTGTTCTTACCTGCATTTGCCAGACTGAATCCCATAAAAGTGTGGGGGGGGGGGCACCTTCTGTCTCTCAGGGAATGAGAGGTAGATAGAGCCTTATGTGTGTTGACTGTGGATTCCGCTTTAGCCTTCCCTGTGGAGGTCACTTTTAATTGTAATTTTGCAATAGGGATTACGGTATACGGCAGAAACCTAATTTAAATTTAGTTAAATGGCAAAGTTAATTTCACATGATTATTGTGTTTATTTTCCATAATAAAATTGGTAACAACTTAATTGCAGAACTTTACAGAATATACTGTATAGAACTGTTCGTACCAGTCAGGGGAACTCACAATTGAATGTCACTGCATGCTCATAGACACACTTGGGACAATATAGGAGAAAGTCAGTTTGTAAAGGGGGCTTTCCCTTTACTTGTGTAGTGGGTTTCCAATTTAAGACAGAACCCTTGTCTCATGTGGTGTGTATTCCTCTAATGCCCCGCCCCTAAGGTTGGGGATGAGCTGTTCATGGGTCTAAGTCTATGCCTGGAAAGAGAGCAGCCATGTAGTGGTCCAGAAGGGAAGCTTTTCGCCTTGAGGGCTAGAAGCACTAGGGCTTGAAGATGGCCAAAATGAGAAGCCTTTGTAGCACTGTAAGGTGAGCACTTCAGCAACCTCTTCTTGCATAGTGTTGGTATGACTTTTACAATTCATCTTAATCATGTTTTTAAGTGTTACCTTCATATATGGACTTATCACCACCAGTGTTTGAAACTGAAATGTACTCGATGTGCAAAGAATTGTAAATGTTTTAATAATTGTTAGAAAAGTTTTAAAAAGCCAATGCAATGCCTTGTTACTGACTATATGTGCCAGACAAGGAGAGATTTGTGCCTCTAAAAGGTGGGATGCATAGCCAAGTAAATGGCGAGCAATGTATAATGTGCCAGGCAGAAGATGTAATTTATGTTGCACAGCCAAAACTGGAGGAGTGTCTGTTGAAATGTTAAGTGCAAACTTTATCAATCTAGGTGGTGATGACTAGCTGAAATGAGGTTTATACTCTTGGCGGTGGTTGACGACCTCTAAATCGTGTAAGGCACCAGATGGTCTTGGCCCCCATTTTGCATGGGCATTGGATGTACGGACTAACCTCAAAATCCTACTCTGAACCATGGAATATGCAGGGACCTTCAAGAGTATGTGCACCAGGTGTAAAGAGGGGTCAGTATAGAAGCAGATCAGGGGGATAGAGTGAGGAGGTTATGAACTCGCCATCTTTGCATGGTTCACTCACATGATGGCCTTCAATGAGCACCGGGGCTTGGGAACTGACTTAACAACCCATCCCATTGGTGACTCGTGTTACTGTAGGCCACTAGTTGGAGGTTTGGCCGCTTTAGGCAGCTATGAGGCACCTACAAGTTGACCTACCAGTATCTATGATCCTACCAATAAAAAATAGCATACTATATGGCTGACGGAACATAAAGCATGCATATCCTTAACAGTGAAAGAGTTGTGTAACTTTAGTGAAGAGCTGGTTTATTATGGATGATCGGATCTGCAAATTTAAAATGTTTGATAATTCTAAATGCATAATAAATGAATTGATAAAACAAAAGGGCACATGGTAGTTGAGATATGTAATCCCCTCTAGTTACTTTAAACTGACGCAATCTTTGTTTATAGATTTAATTTGGGCCTGCAAACGACCACATCTAAACAGGAGACTACTATCCCTGCCCAAACAACACAAGCTTGGCAATGCTGGACCTACGCACATATTACCACGCAGCAAACTTGGGTAGGCTCATTGACTGGTGCCGACACCAAGACACCAAGCTATGGCCTAGTTTAGAACAAGCCCAAAGTGAAATACCCCTCCAAAGGACTCCTTGGTGTTATGAATCACTGTCCACTAATATGAAGCGCCACCCCCTTATTGGCCCCACTACGAGTCTATTCACTCATCTCTTCACACAAGCTTCTCTCTCCTCTCGCAAATCGCCTTTATTCCTCATATTGGGAAACCCACTGTTCAAGGCGGGATTTGGCGACATAATCTTCCAAAATTTGTTCAAATCAGGCCACTTTCAAGCCTCTTATTTCCTGACTGCAGGGAGATGGCCGTTGATGCTAGCGTTCATGGACCCCTCAGGTACATTCCGGTTGGAATTTTGGAGAGCCTTTTTAACTTTGCCATTTCTTAAAATCCATACCTCCTCCTGGTTATTTTGATCAACCTCTCACAACCCTTGAAGAGTACTGTTTGGACACCGGAGTCCTGCTGCACGTACTCTCCCTCACCTACAACTTGTTGATCACACCCCAGAAATCTATCAATTCCCAGGTTTAATCAGACCGTCAATTCAATTCAAACCAACGACACCATATTCTTTGGTTCACACACAAATCTTCCATCTGTACAAGAATACAAGAGACTTAATTTAAAATCCTATCAAGATGGTATTGTACCCCATCACAATTACACAAATTCTTCCCCTCAACATCAGACTGTTGCTGGCGATGCCAAAAGGAGCGAGGAACACTCTTACGCATCTTCTGGTCGTGCTCTAAACTCGCAAACTTTTGGAAAATGGTCAATCAAATCATATAGAAATTTAAGGAGCGTCCTATTCCAGCTGACCCAGTCCTCTTTCTCCTTCATGCCTCCGCTAGTCTGGAGAAAATTTATAAGAAATCTGTTGTCCGCCATCTTCTTGACATTGCCAAAGCATGTATCCCTCTTAACTGGAAATCTCCACATCCACCGACCATTGGCCTCTGGCTTAGAAAAGTAGAGGACATAAACACAATGGAAGACCTTGTCCTTTCATCCAAGCACCAACATGACCAATACTCCAAAACTTGGACTTTATGGAACTTGTTTGTTTACTCTGATGAGGGACAGGCTCTCCTGGAAAGCGATACTGCTGATTAAATTTCTCCTCAATCTCTCATGTGAGACAAAATGACTGAACTTTACATTTCTCGAACACTCTGCGGATCTATGTACATTGACTACCTTCCCTCTTATTTTCCATCCCCCCCTCTTCCCCTTCCCCTCTCTTCCCCCCTTGTTTCTCCCCATTTCCTTTCAAGTATTCTTCTCGCTCCTTTCACTCTTTTCTTCCTCCATTTCTTCCCTGTCTTCTGACGGCTACATTTTCCTGCTCCTTCTGATAAAAGTAAAAGAAAAATTTAACAAGGCAAGATTCATGGAATATTTTCTTATTCTAGCATTTCATACATAGGCCTACTCTCATCGAGGTATAGCTAACATATTGTATATGGTAGAGATATAGGCCAAGACTGCATTGTGCAGTCTGGACTCTACTGCTACACAGGGTTTCCATCTTCACTTTCTTACGTGATGTTATATACTTATGTACCGTGTTGTACGATATGTTTTTGTATCTTCACTGCGTTAATTCTGTGAGTCTTGTCTTTTGATTAAATAAAAGATTTGAAAAAAAAAAAACTGTTCACTAAAATTCTATCTACGCGTCTTGCAAGTCATCTGCAAATACTAGTCCACTTGGATCAAGTTGGATTCATTCCAACTAGGGAGGCCCGGGACAATACAGTGAAAGTATTAAGCCTAATAAACACAGCCAATGTGACCCACACCCAATGCGCCTTTCTAGGGATCAATGCAGAAAAAGGATTTGATCGAGTGAACTGACACTTTATGATTGCAGTATTATGCCATATTGGCCTGGGCGACAATATGATGCATTGGATTGCCAATGTCTACTCTACCCCGTCAGCTCAGGTGAATGCTAACAGGGTCCTTTCCGACCCCTTTCTTATAACTAATGGGACCAGGCAGGGGTGGCCTCTGTCTCCTCTCCTTTTTGTGCTCTCTCTGGAGCCTTTCCTTTGCAAAATCTATTTAAACCCAGACATCATGGGACTGAGTGTTGGGAAATCACAGCATAAAATATCGGCTTATGCTGGCGATATGCTCTTTTCCCTCACTAATCCAGTGGTGTTGCTCCCCAACCTCCTCCATGAATTTAAAGAGTACCGCCTAATCTCTAATCTGAAAATCAATTTCGATAAGTCGGAAACCATGGGGGTTGAGCTCCCCCCCATTCTTTCTCCAGACCCTGAAATCGAATTTTGGGTTCTGATGGATGGGCAAAGCCCTGAAATACCTAAGGACATAGGTCCCTGCTGACTTGTCCAGTACTTTTGAATTAAATTTGCCTCCCCTGCTGGCAAAAACCTGCTCTCTACTAGCGACTCAGCATCAGGGTTTGCACTTGTGGTTTGGTAGGTGTAATCTCCTTAAGATGTGTATCCTACTGAAATATCTTTACCTCTTTCAAACTCTACCGATTGTGAAACCTTTTTTTTTTTTTAAACAAGCCCATTCCCTTTTTTTCAAGTTTATCTGGGCACATAAACGGCCTCGTATTCCCCAATGTTAACTCTCAATACCCAAACAGTACGGGGGCCTTGCAGTCCCTGATGTGATGAAATACCATCAAGCTACCCAATGTATGTGATCTACCACATACATTAAAGCTACACCTCTTGATAGGACCCACCTAACGTATCTGTTCACACCTTTTCTTACAAGCTTCCTTATTCACGTGAGATTCACCCCTATTTCCAGTATTGCAATATATTTGGTTGGAGACTACCTAAAAAACGAAGGGAACTGAATTTTACATTTACTATATTGCCCTGTACACACGGCCGGACATTGATTGGACATTCCGACAACAAAATCCATAGATTTTTTCTGTCGGATGTTGGCTCAAACTTGTCTTGCATACACACGGTCGCACAAAGTTGTCGGAAAATCTGATCTTTCGCAACGCGGTGACGTAAAACACGTATGTCGGGACTATAAACGGGGCAGTAGCCAATAGCTACTGCCCCGTTTATAGTCCCGACATACGTGTTTTACGTCACCGCGTTCCGTCTCTTAGTTTATTCTGAGCATGCGTGGCACTTTGTGTGTCGGATTTGTTACACACAATCGGAATTTCCGATAACGGATTTTGTTGTTGGAAAATTTTATAGCAAGCTCTCAAACTTTGTGTCTCTGAAATTCCTATGGAAAATGTGTGAACAAGGTCCTATCCCACATTTTACGTCGGAAAATCCGACCGTGTTTACAGGGCATTAATGTTATACATTTATACATAACAAACTTCTGATCTAATATATTTTTATCGTTGCTGTTATGTTACTAGACAATACAGCCTGCACTAAATGAGTCCCTGAAGAAGGAATTTAACTATTTCCGAAACATGTTGGGATCTCTGAATCTCTATATGATTGTTTGGCCTCTCACCATGAGACTAGCTTTTCGATTCAGAATTTAGCTGTATATTGTTAAAACATTACCATCGGATTTTGGTTTTAACATTGCTGTATGTAAATGTGAATATTGTCCAATAATACATTTTTTATTTTTGCTTATACGCTTTATACTCTTGTATCTGACCATACCCCTAGCCCATAAAATCCCTGGGGCACCCCTTTTTGCTTTTTCTCTCTATTCCCAGTATTGGGGAACGCCCAATTTCTACCAGGCTTACAAGATCGGGCATTCCGGAACTTACATCAAACCGGTTGTCATCAAGCATTCCACATTCTGTCGGATGGCAGATGGGTTTCCATTGCATATTTAATGGCAGCTACAGGCCCCTTTCTTTCGTCTTACCTTCTGGACTGCGCTGCAGTTACACCACTATCTACTTTCTTTACCAAACCCTAGAGGCTTAATCCGCAATTTGATCACTTTTGAGGAATACTGCTCTTAGGAAGGAACCCTACCTAGGGTCCTCTCCGAAACCTACAATTTTCTGATCTCTCCTATTGAACAACCAGATCTGCCCTGGCTGAAGCACTGGGAAACAGATCTACGGCGCAATAAAGCAAAAATTAAACATTATTAGGTTTGCTCTTAAATTGTCCATTTGCACAAAAACCCAGGAAACCAATTTCAAAATTCTAACCCTAGGTGGTACCGTACACCATTCCTATTACATAAATTCTACCCTACCACCACAGATCGCTGCTGGAGGTTCCAGAAGGGAAAGGGAACGCTACTCCACATTTTTTGTTCTTGCCCTAAAATTGAACACTATTGGAAAGAGGTGCAGAGGATTACTCAGGAGTTCACTGATTTTGAGATCCCTGCCGACCTGGCTTGTTTCCTTATTGCATGTGTCATTCATCCCAGAGAAAATCTATAAAAAGGCCATAATACATCACCTTTTAAAGCGGAGGTTTGCTGAAAAAAAAAATATTAAAAGCCAGAAGCTACAAATACTGCAGCTGCTGACTTTTAATATATGGACACTTACCTGTCCAGGGAGCCTGCGGTGTCGGCAGCCGAAGCCGATCCGTCCTTCGGCTCTCGGCTGCTGCCGCCGCCATCCTCAGTAAGGGAATAAGGAAGTGAAGCCATGCGGCTTCACTTCCTGGTTCCCTACTCCGCATGCGCGAGCCACGCTGCGCGTCCTCACAGGTCCCTGCTGTATTCTGTGTCTCACAGAATACAGCGGGGAAGGACGGGGTAGGCGGCGGAAGTGGCATAGGTCACCGCAATCACCGCGGTGATCTATGCCAGGAAGTGGGAGCAAGTACCTGTATTAGACAGGTATCTGCTCCCTCCTCCCCCCTGAAAGGTGCCAAATGTGACACCGGAGGGGGGGAGGAATCCAAAAAGTGGAAGTTCCATTTTTGGGTGGAACTCCACTTTAAATGCCGCCAAATCTTGTATACCCTTGAATTGGAAAAACCCGCATTCCCCTACTATCAGTTGCTGGCTTCAAAAAGTGGAAGAAATCAACAAAATGGAAGATTTGATATTAACGGCACAACATAAACACGAAAAGTACTCCAAGATCTGGAGACTGTGGAATATATTCGTCTCTTTTGACAAAGGGAAAGCCCTGCTGGGCCCATAACTGGCCCAACGGACGTTACCACCTACATACTGTCTGTGCGATGAACCATCGCATTTCTTCAGCTCCCCTTCCCCCTCTCCTCATCTCCTCTCACTACCCCCCCCCTTTTTCCCCTCTCTTCTCTTTCCTTCTTCACTGTTTATTCACTCTTTATATCTCTCTTCACAGGGCTGATTTTTTTAAGGTACTACATGAAAATATATACAGTACATATTATGGAATTATTCTCAGTAATGCTTCATTGACGTGTAAATTCCTTAACACTGACTTTCTGTTTGGTTTACATATGTACCTTATCTGTTTTTGTTGTTGTATATACAATGTAGATGCAACGTTTGGATCTGCCTTTTCCTGTTTCTTCTAAATAAAATATTTGTAAAAAAAAAGGAGATTTACTCCAGAGATGAGACTATAATTCTATCAAAAAACCCTGGTCTGGCTACATTGTGAGTATACCCTCCAGTTCTGGTCTCCAGTCCTCAGGAAGGATGTGCTGGAACTGGAGAGAATCCAGAGAAGGGCAACAAAGCTAATAAGGGGACTGGAGGACCTCATTTAAGTTCCCAGCATGCCCAGGGACTATGACGGCATAAGGGGGCGGGGTCACCGCCTATATAAGTCACATCGGAGCGCTCAGAGAGGATTCCAGCCGGAGAGAACGTCGTGTCAACATCGGATGAAGAGAAGAGGGAAGAAGACAAGAAGGCAGAAGGCAGAAGTCCGGGCCACCGCTAGCAAAAGGGCGGCAAAAGAGCAGAAGATATCTGAGGAGCCTGGCAGAAGACCCGGAGAGCGCGGAGAAGAGGTCGGAAACAGCGGAGAAGAACCAGAGAGACCCCGAAGTCAGAAGAAGACCCCCAAAGTCAGAAGAAGACCCCCGAAGCTGGAAGAAGACCCCCGGAGATGTCTAATAAATTACTTTAAAAACCTGTGTAGTGTTTTATTGACACTTTTTCCCTATGTGAATGGGTAGGGGTACCATGTACCCCATACTCATTCACATAGGGTGGGGGGCTGGAATCTGGGGGCCCTCTTATTTAAGGGGGCTCCCGGATTCCGATAAGCCCCCCGCCTGCAGACCCCGACAACCAACGGCCAGAGTTGTCGGGAAGAGGCCCTTGTCCTCATCAACACGGGGACAAGGTGCTTTGGGGTGGCAGGGGCCGCAGGGCGACCCACCTCCCCATGTTGAGGGCATGCGGCCTGGTACGGTTCAGGAGGGGGGCGCTCGCTTGTCCCCACCCCCTTTCCTGACCGGCCGGGCTGCGTGATTGGATCGGGGTTCTGGTATGGATCTTGGGGGGGACCCCACGCCGTTTTTTCGGCGTGGGGGTTCCCCTTAAAATCCATACCAGAGCTAAGGGCCTGGTATGCCCCGTGACGGGGCTCGCAAGGTGTCAATCTCGACGATAAAAGCGGCGAGATTGCCTTGCTTTTCTAGTCCCGTCGTACCCGAGTCACGTTCAAAATGAATGGACTTGTCCATGTGTGGGCAAGTCCGTTCATTCTGAAAGTCCGCCGTAACTCCGGTGAAAGTCCGTCGGGAAGACCGGCGGACCTAGTCTGCCGGAAAGTCCGGTCGTGTGTAGGCAAGTCCGTCAGAAAGTCCGGCGGTAGTCCGCCGGAAGTCCAATGGGACCAAGTTTCCCAGAAAGTCCGGTCGTGTGTAGACAGCATTAGATGGGCATCTTAGCGAACGCAATATTCAGGGATATGCGAAATGAATTTACCATAAACACAGGGCTCACAATTTCAAGTCCTGAGCTACTAGCCAGGCCTTAAGAGTTACTCACCACCAGTTGTCCCACCCAACCCCTACCATGCCCTGCCCCTAATCCCACCCCATAAACACGCTCTCGTAAATTATCTCATGTTTTATGCAGAATTAAGCTACAGAAATAAATATTAACAACAACTTTAGCAATATTAACATAAAGCATATTTCATTGATCTGACTGTGATAAATAAAATAAGGATACAATATGATTTGGTTACTATAGGCACTGTACACATCATTACTTATTCCTTTTTCTTTTTTCTTTTTTTTTACTTAACTTTTTTTATCACATAGATGACAAAAAGTGATGATTTTTTTTAGGTTGCAGATTCTCTAAAAGACCCTGTGCTCCACTGAATGTGATGCAATGCACACTGGACTGCATTACATTCAAGGCCAGGAAAACTGTCAACGGAGACCCAGAAGTGATGCCATACATGCCACTTCTGGGTCAGCAACAAGAAGAGGAGGAGAGCAGACATGTGTCCACTCTCCTCCCTCCCCTCTTCCCAGCGGCACCCACTATGCCGATCCCAGGCTTGCAGATCGGTAAGCAGAGCCCAGTATACATAGCAGGAGGGTGTGTGGAAGCATTCATGCAGCAGCCCAGGCTCCAGGATGCAATTTCCTTTTGCCATGGCGACCTGGCGCCTGGATTTGGCAAGCCCTGGTTACAAAGACCTTTCCATTACATGTAATATTTGTTCTATGTGGACTGAAGGAACCCTCAAGGGTTCTGGATCCCACCTGAGCTTGTGTTTGATCTATTCTCCATTGAGAGGGAATTTGTTAAATGGTGACCTACACCCACTATACCCGCTGAACAGTCCGTCTCCCCCCCCAGCAGGAAAATCACCAGGCCAGTAGAGAGCATGCTTACCTTATGAGGATTCTACTGACCAATTGGAATCCCTCCTTAACACACAGTTTTCACTGATAGGCGTTACCCTTCACCCTACTATGGCTGTGGTATTACGATTAGCTCAAACTGTGCTAGAATTGTTTAAATCCCTTAAGAGATCTCTCCACCACTGCGGTAGACCACTTCCTGTTAGTGTGCCTAGACCAGATATTAGATGTGATAGCTTAATAAAAGCACCTAAACCTGTATTTCATATGGGGCTGTTGTCTATTGAGCTGCTCTGAGCACTCTGGTTACAGTGCTAGGAAGCAGATGCTTGATCCAGGGAGTATCTGGGTCTTTGAGGGGTCCTGCCTTTTTGATGTTGTCATCAAGGATATCATAAGGGGCCAAAGTATTCACATGCCTTAGCATAAGAAGCCCAAAGAAAAGTCAGTAGAGTACCATTCTTTCATCTATTTCTAGAGCAGTTGTATCAAAACCCATTCCTTGACAGGTCACAAGGCTGGAAGCAGCAAAGCTGCTAAAACCCTGCAGAAGCCTTCAACGTGCAAATTGTTTCTTTGCCAAAATAGGAGGATGCCATACTTTGCCAAACAGGGGGATAGTTATCAGTCCTTCCAGGTCATTGGATTGCATACACACGCCCACACAGGTTGAACTAGATGGATTGGTGTCTTTATTTAATCTTACCAACTATGAGAGCAATAGAAGGGTTAACAATACATACTTGAATGGAATTGTTTTTTAGTGGTCACTTTTTAGGGTTTACATACACTTTAAAAATGAGGAGTAGGCTCAAACACATAAAATATGTATCCGGTATACTTTCTAAGTTTTATCTGCTGATTTTTATGAGGTTCATGAGTGGACTGGATATCTCTGCCATGAACACGAAAGCCCCTTTTATTGTCCATGCACCCTTTCTCTTCTCGAATATATCACTGTCCTATCCTATGTTGTATTTAGGAAAACCACATTGTGAAATACATTTAATGAAAACACTTTAAATATTTTACTTAAGCTTTATAGCCTTTATTAGATGCAAAAATTCCTATTTATGTCAGCTCTGTCACTCTGCATTATGTTCTTCATTTATAATTAGATTGACGGCACCAACTAGAGAACACTGTGACTTCAGGCCAGTAGCGAGAGTATGTCTTCTTCTTCGTCTCAGTCTTCCCCTAACTCGATCTTCACCCCAGAAAAAAAAATATATATAAATATAAATAAATATATATATATATATATATATATATATATATATATATATATATATATATATATATATATACAGTATATATTGAGATACCACTTTCTATTTGAGGGGTAGAGTCACCTAGGTGGTGCAATTAAAAAATAAAATAGGACCGATAAGACCAGACTTGCAGCACCGCACATTTCACTTACAAATGTTGCTGATACTAATAATCTTTATCCTATAAATCACCTAATGTATAATTATTTCAGATTCTTTTGGCTATATATGTAGCATTTTAGGGATGGGCAACTATTTGCGGTGAATACAAATTACAATTTTATGCAAATTTGTTTTTATATCTGGTGAAATTCATTTAATGACATGACGTACAAAAATTTACAAATACAGTTTCTCATTGTCAGGATCTGGGAGAGTTGCCACTTTTTCTGTCCGGTTCTTGCGCTTGACACACTTTTGGAATATAGGGAGGGTAGTTTACACTGATGTGTTTGCATGTCTATACACTTTAAAAACCATAAGAAAACACTAGGGGTAATTATGTCTGCCTGTAGCTTTGGATTGGTAACGTTGTATAGAATTCCTACAAGCGCTTTAAATCTCCATTTTCTTGTATTGATGGTAGAAACATAAGCTTCGAAATTCCCATAGTTAATAAATGAATAAAGTCCTGATAATTTTGGGCCAGCATATTGGCCTCCAGGGGAATAAGAAAGATAAAAAGCATTGCCGGGGGATGAACTGTGATTTCTTTGAGACACATAGGTGTGTGCAGCCTACTGCATTAGGATGTGTACCCCAGAGCACAGACACGCATGTGTGTATATCAGCAGAGTGGTGTCAGTAGAGCAGAGATTGGTGTCAGTAGGGCAGTGGACGTTGTCAGTAGTTTTTATTTTTATAATTTTTATTTTTAATTTTTCACAATTTTATTTTTTTTTATATTTTTTACAATATTATTTTTTTTTTATTTTTTTTTAGTAGCCCCATAGGGGGGCTTTGATGAAATATCAGGGGTCTAAACAGAGAGAAAGGGGTACAGAGATCATCCAGTCCCTTTTCTCTGCAGCCTCAGCTGCACTGAACAGTGAATGAATGGGAAGTGCTCTCACAAACTGAAGCACAGTAAACATAGTTTACTATGTTTCAGTTAAGAATAAACACAGGAGCGATCGGTACAGATCACTCACTGTGTTCATTCATTCATCCATCCTGAAACATCTCCAGCAGCAGCCAGCTGGAGAGGAGGGGAAACACTGCAAGGGACAGACAGGGGATGCCAGGAAGCAGAGGGAATTGGCACACAGCACTAGACATGTGCGATTAGTTTCGTACGAATCGAAAATTCGTACGAATTTCCGTAAATTCGTACATTCGGGAGGATACGAAAATACGAATTGCTATGCTTCCGAATTTTGTACGAAATGCAAAATTTCGTTTACGAATTTCTGATCCAAATTCCTAACGAACATTTGTAATGCCGCATACACACGAGCGGACTTTTCGGCCGGACTGGTCCGATGGACTTTTCGACGGACTTTCGACGGACTTTCCCAACGAACAGACTTGCCTACACACGATCACACCAAAGTCCGATGGATTCGTACGTGATGACGTACGACCGGACTAAAATAAGGAAGTTGATAGCCAGTAGCCAATAGTTGTCCTAGCGTCGGTTTTCGTCCGTCGGTCTAGCATACAGACGAGCGGACTTTTCGATAGGAACTAGGTCCGGCGGAGTTCCGACATAAAGATCTGAAGCATTTTCCAAATCTAAAGTCCGTCAGATTTTCGACCAAAAAAGTCTGCTGCAGGTCTGATGAAGCCCACACACGGTCGAATTGTCCGCCGGACCAGTCCGGTCGAAAAGTCCGCTCGTGTGTACGCGGCATAATTGTGACGAAAAGTTAACAAACCTAAAAGTTAAAAACCCAGGAAGTCAGCACAGCACAGGGAGGGTGGGAGCCTCTCATAGTGATAAATTCATCATAACGAACATTTGTAATTGTTACAAAAAGTTAACGAACCTAACGAAAATTCGTATTTCCTACGAAATTTCGGACACGAAATACGAATCAATTCTAATACGAAACGGAACTACACTAAACAAATTTATTGATGGCGCACATGTCTACACAGCACAGGGCGATTAGGGTGTGCCCAGACACACCCAGCACACCCTGTGCACACGCCTATGTTAAGACATTATAAATACCTGTAAGTATTAAAGAAGAAGTTTTGGGTTAGCAAAAAAACAAATATACATACTGCCCTCCATGCGGCAGCATCAACGTGATGCTACAACTGTCCCACACTGTCCCACTGGCTGGGGGGGGTCAGGCATGGCTGGTTCTGATCTCTACCTACACCCTGAAAGCTGTGTGGATGCCCACAATATTGTCAGGATCCTTCCCAAACTTGGCATGGCTCTGCCCAGTCAGTTGTTAGAAAGCAAAAGTCCACTATCACATGAATCTGTGTCACAGAAGAACATCGACAAATGTACTCCTGTGACCCAAAAAGAGAAGTAGAGACAAAAATGGTTTGGTTATACCTCTCTTGAAAAGAAAAGAGAAAATATATATTTTTTATATTTTTTGTTTGTTTTAATGAGGCCTATAAAGCATATTGGGGAAGGTGTGCAGGAGACAATTCCAGCTCTGGCAAGGGAAGGCTGTCCAGAATTTATTCTCTAAGGTCAATCTTGACCTGCAGTGTCTGTGAGTACCTCCTGGACATGGGATTGTTGCCCCAGCTCTGAATTTGTGTCAATAGACAAATGCAGCTTGCATGAAGGTGCAGTCTGCTTGTATCTGACATCTGTTTGAGATGTTTCCAAAATTATTCAGAGTTAGATGACAAGTGCATTTGATCTGGAGTTGACCCCCTTCTGAGCTGCATCAGCTTGCTTAACCACTTCAATACCGGGCATTTTCACCTGCCCAGGCCAATTTTTAGCTCTCAACCCTGTAACATTTTGAATGACAATTGCGAGGTCATGCAACACTGTACCCAAATTCAATTTTTATCATTTTTTTCCCCCACAAATAGAGCTCTCTTTTGATCACCTCTGCGGTTTTTATTTTTTGCGCTATAAACAAAAAAAGAGCGACAAGTTTGAAAAAAAAAAAACACAATATTTTTTACTTTTTGCTATAATAAAAATCCCACATTTTTTTCTAAAAAAACAAATTTTTTCCTCAGTTTAGGCCAATATGTAAAAAATCACAATAAGCGTACATTGATTGGTTTGCGCAAAAGTTATAGCGCCTACAAAATAGGTTATTGATTTATGGCATTTTTATTTTTTTATTTTTATTTTTTACTAGTAATGGCGGTGATCTGCAATTTTTATCATGACTGTGACATTGAAGCGGACAGATCGGACACTTTTGACAGTATTTTGGGACCATTCACATTTATACAGCGATCAGTGCTATAAATGTGCACTGATTACTATATAAATGTCACTGGCAGGGAAGGAGTTAACACTAGGGGGCAATCAAGGGGTTAAATGTGTTACCTAGGGAGTGATTCTAACTGTGGGGGGATGGGACTGACTAGGGGAGGAGACCGATTGGTGTTCCTATATACTAGGAACATATGATCTGTCTCCTCTCCCCTGACAAGACATGGATCTGTGTGTTTACACACACAGATCCACCTTCCTGCTCTGTCACGAGCGATCGCGGGTGCTTGGCGGACATCACGGATGCGGGGCATGCGCATCAGCTCCTCTGTAATGCGGTGAGCGTGTGCGCGCGCCCCCATACCACCGGAAAGCCGAGCCGTCATATGACGCCCGCCCAGGATGAGAGATCCCAATCTTCGGACGTCATATGACAATGGGCGGGATGTTAAGTGGTTATTATAGAAGTTCACCCTAATACTAAAGTCTCCAAATCTACTGGCATGCACAATCTAAAACTATCCTATCTAGCCCTATAAAGAAGAAATCGCTATACATACCTTTTCTGAAGCCAATCAAGTCCAGTCCTGCGCTGAGCTGTCAGTGGCGGCTTCGCTGTGGAGGCAGGTATAGAAGAGGCAGCCGACATTGGAAGCCCTGTAGTAACTCTATGGATGACATCACTTCCCATTAATTTCCTAGCTGTTGTCGGCTGTTTCTTCTGCAGAGCTTCCGCTGCTGGACACTGGACCAGATTAGCTTCAGAAAAGGTATGTATAGCAATTTCTTCTTTACAGGGTTAGATAGGTTAGTCTTAAGGCCCGTACACACACTCCGACTTTTTGACAACAAACATGCAAATTAGCTGTTTTGGAGCAACATCCAACCGTGTGTACGCTCCATCGGACAAACTTTTTCTGTTTCCATCGGACTTTTGTTGGCTGTGCGAACGGACAAACTTTCCGGCAACAAAAGTCAGATGGAGCAAAGTCCGAATGTATGTACACAAAGGCTTCGGACTTTTGTACAAACTACAGTATGCGGCCGCGAGAATGTTTCCAGCGCAAACCCATTGCGCTGGTTCTCGGCGACTGGGTACTGTACATCTCGCGCTGGCTGCAATAGGAAAAACACATTTTCCTATTGCGGCGAGCGGGACTTCCCCTCTGGGGGCATGCCAGGCCCTTGAGTCTGGTATGGAATTTAAGGGGAACCCCCTACGCCAAAAAAACGGCGTGGGGTCCCCCCAAAGTCCATACCAGATCCTTATCCGAGCACGCAGCCCGGCCGGTCAGGAAAGGGGGTGGAGACGAGCGAGAGCCCCCCCTAACCGTATCAGGCCGCATGCCCTCAACATGGGGGTGGGTGCTTTGGGGGAGGGGGGGGCTCTGCTGCCCCCCCTCCCCCAAAGCACCCTGTCCCCATGTTGATGAGGACAAGGGCCTCTTCCCGACAACCCTGGCCGTTGGTTGTCGGGGTCTAAGGGCGGGGGGCTTATTGGAATCCGATCCCGGCCCCCCAATTTTGGGGGGACTCCCACGCTGTTTTTTCGGCGTAGGGGGTTCCCCTTGAAATCCATACCGGATCTAAGGGCCTGGTATGCCCCTGGAGGGGAACCCATGCCAGTTTTTTATTTAAAATTTGGCGTGGAGTTCCCCCTCAAGATTCAAACCAAACACAGTGCCTGGCATTGATGGGGATCCAAGTTGGATCCCCGCACCAGTGTAAACCCGGCTTGCAAGGTGTCAATCTTGCCGATAAAAGTGGCGAGATTGACACAATATCAGACAACAATACAGAAGTTGAGCAAAGGGTGGTGGTAAAGAGCTGAAAAACCATGTGATTTGGTGAAAGTTGGCTGGAAAAGTCCTGCCCTCTGTATGCAAGACAAACTTCTGGCTAACGCCCTTTGTACAAAAATCCAAGGGAAAGTTTGTACAAAGTCCTATCGTGTGTATGGGGCTTTAGAATGTGGATGCCTGTAGTTTTAGAGATTTTAGTATTCGGGTGAACTTCCATTTTAAAGCTGCTTTTGCTTTCTTATTAACTCGTATGAGGGAGAGAGGCAGTTCTGAAGTGAACAAAAGAAAATCAATGAATGCCCTACATCTCACCAACATTTTTAGCAGCCTTTCTCAACTTTTTCCACCCAGAGGAACACCTAAAATCATTTTCAGGTCTCAAGGAGGCCTCTGCATAAACTAATTCATTGGAGGTCAGTGGGAAGAATGTATCTCTTACATTGGTGGTCAGTCGGAAGAATACTATATACATTAGTGGTAAGTGGGAAAAATGTCCCTTTACATTGGTGATCAGTGGGAAGAATGCTCCATACATTGGATGTGAGTGGGAAAAATCCCCCTTACACTGGTGGTCAGTGGGAAGAATATTCCTTATATTGGTGGTCAGTGGGAAGAATGTCCCACTTATATGGGTGATCAGTGGGAAGAATGTTCCTTACATTGATAGTCAATAGGAAAAATGCAACTCTAATGCCCCGTACACATGATCGGATTTTCCGACAACAAATGTTGGATGTGAGCTTGTTGGCAGAAAGTCCGACCGTGTGTATGCTCCATCGAACATTTGTTGGCGGGAATTTCCGCCAACAAATGTTGGCTAGCAGATTCTCAAATTTTCCGCCAACAAATTTTTGTTGACGGACTTTCCGATTGTGTGTACACAAGCCCGTCGCACAAAAGTCCACTCATGCTCTGAATCAAGTACGAGCCAGAAGCGCTCAGTCTTGTAAAACTAGCGTCCGTAATGGAGATATCACATGACTATTGAACTTCCTTTTTATCGGCTCACCGTACGTCTTGTACGTCATTATGTTCGTAATTGTTGGCCGACATTTGTGTGACCGTGTGTATGCAAGACAAGTTGGAGCCAACAACCTTCGAACAAAATTCCACGGTTTTGTTGTCGGAAAGTCCGATCGTGTGTACAGGGCATTACAGTGGTGTTCTAAATGCCACCCTTACAGACATCTAAAAAATCATTGGAGGAACCACCAAATGGCAAATCAATCAGACACAACCTTAGGAACCTCTGGAGGAACCCCAATGGAGAATGGTCATATTAGAGAGAAATAGATATACAGGTATGAGCTGAGGACCCTCAGTGCAACAAATTTCCAGAGTGCTGTAGTTTACTCAATACATTTGCAAGGTTTGCTACCTTTTCAGGTTTATATGCAAGCGAATAGAGGCTCTGGTCAGTGCAGATTTGCTAACTGATGGATGGCTTCCTGCCTCTAAAGACATGTTGAAAAATGCAACTCTGTTAAAGTACATCCATGATCGAAATGTAGTGGAAGTAGAAATGTTGTAGACAGAAAAAATATTGTGCCTGACCACTATTCAGGAGGTATTAACGTTCAAATGTGGGATGACTTTTTATGCCTCAATTGTTTCTGTAGCTTTCAGTGATTTGATAGTTTGAGTTCCAACGAGTATTTGTACTGCCTACAAAATGGAAGCCTTATCTGTATGCAGGCAACATTTTAAAAATGTAAAAAAAACAATACATAAAAAGTTTTAGGCGTTCCAAAAAAAAAACAGCAAAAGCCAAAATGTAAAATCAATACATATGTTAAAAAAATGGAAAAAACATTTTGACAAATATATACCTTTGTAACACTTTAAAAACACAAAAAGTTTATTATGCTTATCTTTTTCATTAATCACCACCAATTAATCATCATCAATAATAAATTATTGTTAAATTACAGTGGCTAAATTAGCTTTTTTGTAAACATGCGCATGATGAAAAAATGTGTTTTGTATCGTTTCGTTTAGATTAGTTATTCAGTTTAGTTCAATCTGGTTGATTCGTTGAATTCGTATTCAGGATTCATATTCGGAATTCGTATTCAGAATTTGTTTTATGTCTTTTTCAAATGTTCTTCGAATTTACAGATTTTTTTCGATTCGAAGCGTTCGAATCGATATATTTTAAATTGGCCAAATTGAAAACTTTAGATTTTTTTTTCAATTCAACTCTGGGAGAGGAACAAACAAAAGAAAAATTTTCATCAAATGATTACAATGACTATTTAAATCACTTTTTGCTTAACTAAAACAGCATTATTTCGAAATGGTACTCAACTGGAATTTGATGTAAAATTCGACTAAAATTTCAACTAAAATGTCGGAAATTTGGACAAATTTGTTTTTCGATATTCGAAGCGTTCGGTAAACTTTGTTTATACTGTAATTTGGGTATTCGGATATATCCAAATCTCCGTATAATGAAAAATCCGTCCGAATATTTATGTGGGATGAAACAAACTGCACATGTCTACTTTTTTGGGTGCAGCTCCCATCAGAGATGCTCTCTACATGGAGTAAGGGGTTTTCATTGTAGGTGCCCCAATTTCCTTACACTACCTAATGCTTATACGGAGGTTAATTGGTGTCTGACCAGACCTGTGCTAGTGTTGGCCGTACAAGTATGGTAGGGATGGTGGAGGTCTTTTATAGACGGGGACCGATGTAAATGGCTTTACAGTATGTTCTTTGTACAGTGCTGTATAATTTGTTGACACTATGTTAAATGCAGGAAACGAACTGAAAAACGTAGATTAATAGTAATACTACTAGGCCAATTTGTAGTAAAACAGGTCTCTGAACCTGTTTTAAGATATGCAAACATGCTTATAATATTTCTATACTGCTCAATTATGCCTTTTAAAACAATGAACAACTCTGCTAATTATCAGAAAATAAAGCAAGGTCAAGGTAATTATTTCAATATTAGTAATTATTTCCAGATTCCAATTCTCTCATCTAAGCATCTTTACAGTCTTGCCCTCAGAAAAATATTCAGAGAAGCCAGAGTGAGTCTGAGTCAAACTAAATATACATTTGTTCCTCACCCAAATAAGTTAGATTTTTTTTCCCCCTGATCCTAAAAGTAGATGAAAACCCAACCACTTAAATCTCATATAAGCTTTTTTTAACCTGTTCATGTAAGTTCAAAAGTCACTTTACCATTTTAAGTTCCGCAGCTTTCATTAAAATAATTCCTGATGATCCTGCCATGAAGGTCCTTGTTCGGGAAGTTACTGCTATTGGGTGACGGGCTCTGTCCTTGTCTCCCAATTGTCACCCCATAACATGGAGACTAAAAGTGGCCATTTCAACAAACCCTACACAGACATGTACAGTAGAAGACTATTCAAAAGTATGTCACTACTTTAAAGGTGTCTTAAATAAGACTGCAAATAGGACTCCAAAATGCCAGTTAAAATTAATAAATTTTATGTTTGAAAAACATAATGAGAAAAATAATTTTGTGTTTGTCATTGCTAAAACTTTTGTGAATCACTACTGCTTGGACCTTGAAGAAGGGGACACACCCCGAAAGCTCGTCCATGAAAAATGATATATTAGTGCAAATAAAAAAAGTATCACAGACAGTACTCAATTTTCTCTATCATAATTGCACTAATACGGCTTCAATCACCTCAAGTATGTTTGAAAAAAAAAGACAGTTGCCTTAAAATAATTTTCTCGAGATTTCCAAAGATGTAAACTACAATAAATGTATCCATACTTAATAAAATAAATGTTACACCTCCTGGTTCATGTCTCCTACCACCGTATTGTAGATGTTGCCACTGTACATAATCACAATCGGTGAAGATATCACAAAGGCATTGTGATAATATTGGTGTTATATGTAATATCATAATGGTGGGAGACTTAAAGGACAGCAACTCTTTGGGGTTGATGTACTAACACTGGAGAGTGTCAAATCGGGTGCAGCTGTGCATGGTAGCCAATCAGCTTCTAACTTTAGCTTTGTTCAATTAAGCTTTGACAATAAAATCTGGAAGCTGATTGGTTTCTGTGCAGAGCTGCACTAGAGTTTGCACGCTCCAGTTTTATTAAATCAAACCCATTTATGTGTTTCTTTGACACAACAATCAACTTCTTCAGGAGGATGAGGGGGGTAGCCAATAAAATCAGTAAACTTTTGCCTAACGATCTCACAAAGTCAGCAGGAATTCATAATGTGAACACAAGGTGGGGGCCCAAGGGGGGTCACTTGGGAGAGAATGGAGGTCCCACAAATTTACTTCAATATAATAGGAGAAAGGAGCACTCAGTGGAACATTGTACAAGTGGTACTGGGACAGCTAAATCAAATACATTTTGCCCAAATGATACTGGCCTTCCAGACCCACCACAGATAATCCCAATCACTCTCTACAAGTAACCAAAAGGAAAGCTTCAATATTGAAAACTTCTTATGAAATTGGAATAGCCAAGAAAAGTTGGCCTTTTTCCAAAAGCTGCAATTTTGGTCCAACTGCTTGTTCACAATAGCTCCATCTCCATGTCTTCCCCACTAAGTGGTATAATTTATCTAGTTGATCTTGAAGTTTTTTAACAATCTTTCTTTCCTCTTTATCAATCTACAGTGAAACAGCCAACCAGCTACCTATTTGAGAATTCTTGGAT
Organism: Aquarana catesbeiana; assembly: GCF_042186555.1. NCBI lineage: Eukaryota > Metazoa > Chordata > Amphibia > Anura > Ranidae > Aquarana > Aquarana catesbeiana. Next base: position 236,444,991 of record NC_133333.1, read on the forward strand.
GGAAGCTGCTAGGGGTTCTGATGCAGTGACAACACTTGCAGTGACGTTGAATAGGTTCCCTCTCTCTGTCATTCAGGAGTTAGAGAATTGCAGCTGTTGTCTGGAGCTACTCAAATAGATTTGTGACTTATTGCCTTTAAGTGTCACTATTGCCAACCTTTATCCCTTTATAATTATTCCAGATCCCAGAGAGGAGAAAACTATTTTGCTGGAAGGATGGGAGACTCATGTGCTGTCAGGCCTAGTTGCTCCTAGATCAGATCCTGGATTTCCATTCAAGTGTCTAATGTATGTGTGATAGAGCTGAACCAATATAAGTGAGGAATGGTTGTGATGGATATATAATGAAGTTAGTCTTCCTCCAAAGGAGCTGATACCTAAAGAAGGTGTAGTGTAGGTGGACCTTGTTCTAGTCCTAGGCTTCTACCTCTCTAATTGTGACGAAAAGAGTGCTCAGCAGATGATAAAGTCTGGGGTTGGCATTGAGGAGTACAAAAATTCATCTCACGCAGAGGTCTTTTTTTAAATGCTTATTGGGTAAGAGCAAGGGTCTCCAAACTTTCTAAACAAAGGGCCAGTTTATTGTTCTTCGGACTTTGGGGGGCCAGACTGTGGACTCTGAGAGTAGAAAAGGTCCCGATGGCAGTGGGAAAAAACAATGCCCCATCATAGGTGTCTTTGTGAGAAATTGTGCCCCATCATTATTGTCATTGGGAGGAATTGTATCCCATTATTGGTGTCACTGGGCCTCATTGTTGGTGTCATTGGGAGGAATTGTGTCCCATCATTGTTGTTATTGGGAGGAATTGTGTCTTATTATTGATATTATTGGGAAAAATTGTGCCCTATCGTTGGTGTTATTGAGAGGAATTGTGCCCTATCTCATTAGTGTCATTGGAAGGAATTGTGCCCCATCGTTGGTATCATTGAAAGGAATTGGTGTCAGTGAGGGGAATCATACCACATTGTTGGTATCAGTTAATGAAATAGTGCCCCAAGGGCCATATAAAAGCAAACAAAGGGCCACATTTGGCCCACAGACCGCAGTTTGGAGACCACTGGTTAAGAGCATCAAGTAAAGCCATTGTGTTTCAGGAGAAATGCACCCTGCCCCCCCCCCCCCCCTTTCTCAGGGCTAGTGTATTGGTATGCTATGTTTCATTTTATATTGTTCTTTTGCACACTAGCTCCTAGGAAGATCTTTCCCCCAAAATGCTTTGGCTTTGCTTTATGCTCCTAAAGTAGATTCCGGGGTAATACTAACTAAGCCTAAAACCTAAAACTCCTCTTTTAACACCTATGCTAACTATCCTGTAAAAGAAAGTTGCATATACCTACCTACTCTCAGGCAACTCTAATCCAGCCACTTGAATTCCCCAGCATCGGATACAGGGGAGAGGAGAGAGTGATCCAACGATGGCTAGAATGCCATTGTGGTAACATCACCTATAATCTTACTATGGGCCATGTGTTATTGGTGCTCCCTCCTCTGAACCCACTGCTAGCTGAGAGAGAAGAGTCAATCATGTGACCGGAGTGGCTTGAAAATAGGTAAGTATATGCATCTTTCTTTAACAGGGTAGTTAGTATAGTTGTTAGAAAGGGGAGGGAAGCAGTTTTTTCTAGCTTAGTCAGTATTACCCTGGAATTCCACTTTGAGCAATAAACTTTTTAAAAAGACCTCTGAAGGATATTAACTTTTGTTCTAGGTACTCCTCCGTATCGACCCCTGAATTTCCATTCAGCAATTCTCCCCCACCTAAATCTTAAAAGTAGTTTCTTTTTTTCTCTGGACAAATGCAATTTAGGCCATGTTAAAACTACACCTTTACCCACCAACACCCCCTTTTCAGTAAGTTTCTCTTTTATTCTAGGTGAGGTAATTCAATGTACTGTATGGGTTGGGTTGCCTAGCCCTATAAGGCAAAATAACTCCTGTCGTAATGTATCTCTGTGCACACCTGCTTTAATGCCATACAGATTACCTGAGCATACAATATTCCATAGTGAAGAATTAAACAGTGTTTTAAAGGCAGAGAAAGCTGTCTCTTTGAAACTAAACTGCACAACTGAAAGAGGAAATTATGGGAGTTTTTTTTTTTGGTACATCCATGCACTAAAAATTCTGCAGGGAACAATAAAAAGGCCATTTTGCTTAGTGTAAGCTTGTCCCTTTTAATGCTTGGTTTCCCACAGGACCACCACTAATTACTGTACAAACACAATATGTTTAACGCAACATGTTGCCAAATACACCCTAATAATTCTTTACTATCTAATTCCACTAAGATATTTGTGCATACGGCTGGAAATGTTTTAGTCATTACCCAAAACCATGGATGCTGCATGTTGCTTCCGGAAATAATTGAAGCTCTGTATACCCTCCAAAAAGCTTTTTTTCTCTTCCATTTTTTTTCCTTTTAAAGACTGCCATACACAAGCTTGCCATTTGTTTAATTACGGCAGAAATGAAAGATTTTTGTTCAAGAGGGTAAATGTATTAGTGTTGGGTATTTTAGGCAAGGTGGCTTTTATCATTTCTAGTGGGTCGTACAGATAACGTTCCCCTCTGGTTTTAGATATATATATATTTTTACACTTCATACACAAGCTCAAATAGAAACTCATACATGTTTTTAGAAAAAAAAATGTATGCCATATACACAGTCTAACTCAAGTTCTTCCTTTATAATAGGAGAGTTACGGTAGTTCACCCAACAGTAGTGCCCCGTACACACGGTCGGACTTTGTTCGGACATTCTGACAACAAAATCCTAGGATTTTTTCCGACGGATGTTGGCTCAAACTTGTCTTGCATACACACGGTCGCACAAAGTTGTCAGAAAATCCGATCGTTCTAAACGCGGTGACGTAATACACGTACGTTGGGACTATAAACGGGGCAGTGGCCAATAGCTTTCATCTCTTTATTTATTCTGAGCATGTGTGGCACTTTGTCCGTCGGATTTGTGTACACACGAATTTCCGACAACGGATTTTGTTGTCGGAAAATTTTATATCCTGCTCTCAAACTTTGTGTGTCGGAAAATCCGATGGAAAATGTGTGATGGAGCCTACACATGGTCGGAATTTCTGACAACAAGGTCCCATCACACATTTTCCGTCGGAAAATCTGACCGTGTGTACGGGGCATAATACTTCAATTGTAGGTGGACTCTGGTTGGTTAAATCACCCCTTGCCTTTCTTTACATTTTTTGCAGAAGTCAGATCTTCCAGCTCCTTTCAAAAGATCTCAAAATCTCACAAAATGGAAATTCCCACTGTTGCATTCTCCACAATATAAAATAAGATTCCAAATGAGAGAGAGGGATTCCCATATAAAAGCCGTAGAGCTTACAACTCCAGCACAGACATCTCGCCACCCGAATGATATGATATAGCCAGAATCTACCCAAAGATGGAATATTATTTTGGGTGGACTAGACTTTTTTACATTTTCATATTGTCTGGTAATTATTTTTTGCACTGTTTAGGGTCCATGCACATTGGCTTACAAAAATGGCAGTGCTCTTGGCAGAAAAAAAATGCTAATTTTGAGCATTTTTTTGTGCAAGTGTTTAGGCGCGCTTGATATTTTTATCTGCTACAAAACTGCTTTTCGAAAATACAAAAACAGCTCAAAACGCTAACCTTAACATATACCTTTAAACATCCTAATGTGCATAGACACATAGGATAACATTAGTTTCTTCCACAGGCAGAATGCTAAACTTCTCTAGAAGCAGCGGTTTTTTTATGCCAGTGTGCATGGACCCTTAAAGTGGAACATTTTACATGCCTAGACATTTGTAATTCTGTTCAGGTAGTTGTGTTATAAATACATTACTGACAGACTATATAGCTATTATGTAATGATTTTGTGGGGGTTGGCACTCCATTAGACAGAGTGAAAATCTCAAGCTTGGCAAAGAGCTTACATGTTAGCATGGCTTCAGTGTTGTGAAGTACCTTGAGGTAAGAAAAAATCTGTGTGAATCTTTATTTTTGAGTGGCCTTCAAGATTTCAGCTTTTGTCAGGGTGGGCCATATTATATTGGATTTTTTTCTGTAGCGCTAATTGCTTTTTATGCACAGTAAAAGAAGCAAAACATCCAATAAGGTATATAATGTGTGACAATACAATGTCTTATCACCATGTGAGAAGGGTAAATGACACACTGGTGCGCAGTCATGTTGGAACAGGAAGAGGCCAGCCCCAAACTGTTCCCACAAAGTTGGGAGCATGAAATTGTCCAAAATGTCTTGGTATGTTGATGCCTTAAGAGCTCCCTTCACTGGAAATAAGGGGCCAAGCCCAACCCCTGAAAAACAACCCCACACCATAATCCCCCCTCCACCAAATGATTTGGACAAGTGCACAAAGCAAGGTCCATAAAGACATGGATGCGTGAGTTTGGGGTGGAGGAACTTGACTGGTCCTGACCTCAACCCAATAGAACACCCTCTCGTCCACATCAGTGCCTGACCTCACAAATGCACTTCTGGAAGAATGGTCAAACATCCCCATAGACACACTCCTAAACCTTGTGGACAGCCTTCCCAGAAAAGTTGAAGCTGTTATAGCTGCAAAGGGTGGGCCAACTCAATATTGAACCCTACGGACTAAGACTGGGATGACATTAAAGTTCGTGTAAAGGCAGGCATCCCAATACTTTTGGTAATATAATGTATGTATGTCACAATTGTCAGCCAAGCAAATTAGGAATTTCATTAGGACAAATGTCTAACCGCCTGTCACTGTCAACGAGGAATCCTGAGGAGAGGGTAATGCTTCCAACACTTACCGATTTCAAAAAAGTTGGTATTTGTATAGTATTTTCTTAGCAGGAGCGGACACCTTAGGGTACCTGCTTTTTAGCGGTTGTGTTTTATGTTTTGTATCAATAATACAGGCCTGCTATAAGTATAGTTTTAGAATAATGTTATATACACAAAAGCACACATGTTCCTTAGTTCTTTTCTTCAGTGTAATTTGATCAAATGGTATTGTCAACTGATCTATTGTGGCTGCAGTTTACTCTTCATCAGTTTTCATAAATCAGTAACATGTAAAAAAAAGGCAATTGTACCAGCCCAAAATTTGTCTTATATGATCTTCTGGAAAATTGATTTGGATAGGGCTTTTGAGCTTTTTGAGTTGCACAATCATTCCGCCAGACTTTCCAAACCTGTGTGGACTTCATCGGACTTTTTCTTTCTAAAATTCTGACGGACCTAGAAATAGAACATGTTTCAAATCTTTCCGATGGAATTCCTATCGCGAAAACCGTTCGTCTGTATGCTATTCCGACGGACCAAAAACGATGCAAGGACAGCTTTTGGCTACTGGCTATTGAACTTCCATTTTCTAGTCCCGTCGTACGTCATCGCGTTCTAAACTATTGGACTTTGGTGTGATCGTGTGTAGGCAAGTTCGTTTCAGCGGAACTCCATCGGAACTCCGTCGGAAAGACCGTGGGAGTCTATTCTGATGGAAAGTCCGGTCGTGTGTGCGTGGCATAAGGTTTCTATCAATAGTACCTAGAGAGAGGCAATTTAAAAGCTGATGGTACTTGGTCCTCGCTATTATAGCTAAATTTGAGTCAGGAGCTTCTCCTAGGTGTTTTAAGGGATGTTCAACCAAAGGTCCAGTAGGGTTGAAGGAGTTGTAAAGGCAGAAGTTTTTTTATCCTAATGCATTCTATGCATTAGGATAAAACTCCTTCTGTGTGCAGCAGCCTCTCCAGCACTGTTCAGCGATATCCACGAGCCGCATTTTCCTTTGCAGGATGAACAGCTTATTTGCCTTTAGTAAGCCAACACCCATGTATAATGGATGGTTTTGAGGTTTTGGACTAGAATATGTGTGCTTATATACACAGTGACTTCGATTACTTTAAAAATTCCTGAAGATGCACTGCTACATAGCATATCTCCTGCTGTTCTCAGACGGTCTGATGGATTACTTTCCTACATCTATCAGGCTGCCAAAACTATGATAGCAAGGTGCTGGCACAAGTTGTTGATTCCTTAGGAACTGGCCAAACACAGACTTAACTGGATTATGGTAAACAATAGGTTGTTGAACATATTGAATAATTTGCTAATCCAAATTTGAAGACACTTGGGATCTACACTGAGCAAAATTATAAACGCAACACTTTTGTGTTTACCCCTATTTAGCTGAACGCAAAGATCTGCAACTTTTTCTATGTACAAGGAAGGCCTATTTCTCTCAAATCTGTCTAAATCTGTGTTAGTGAGCACTTCTCCTTTGCCGAGATAATCTATCCACCTCACAGGTGTGGCATATCAAGATGCTGATTAGACAGCATGATTATTGCACAGGTGTGCCTTAGGCTGGCCACAATAAAAGGCCACTCTAAAATGTGCAGTTTTACTGTTTTGGGGGGGGGGGGGTCCAAAAACCAGTCAGTATCTGGTTTTGCCTCAGGCAGTGCAGCACATCTCCTTCACATAGAGTTGATCAAGTAGTTGATTGTGGCCTGTGGAATGTTGGTCCTTTCCTCTTCAATAGATGTGTGAAGTTGCTGGATATTGGCAGGAACTGGAACACGCTGTCGTATACGCCGATCCAGAGCATCCCAAACATGCTCAATGGGTGACATGTCTGGTGAGTATGCTGGTCTTGAAAGAACTGGGATGTTTTCAGCTTACAGGAATTGTGTACAGATCCTTGCAACATGGGGCCATGCAATATCATGCTGCAACATCCCAGTCTTAGTCAATATTGAGTTGGCCCACCCTTTGCAGCTATAACAGCTCCAATTATTCTGGGAAGGCTGTCCACATGGTTTAGGAGTGTGTCTATGGGAATGTTTGACCATTCTTCTTAAAACGCATTTGTGAGGTCAGGCACTGAAACAGGAAGGGGCCATCCCCAAACTTTTTCCACAAAGTTGGGAGCATGAAAAGTTCATGTGCGTGTAAAGGCAGGCGCCCCAATACTTTTGGTAATATAGTGTATATATACCAGGTGTTTTTAAAAAGTTCGGTGAATGGCATGATATCTCAACGGCAACATGGGCTAGGTGCATGCACATACACATGGCTATACAGAGACAAGTCGAGAAGCACCACCTAGTGTAGAGTACAGTGTAAGACGTAGAGTAACAGTGCAATGGAGCAACAAGTGAACATCAAGTTCTGCTACAAATTGGGGAAAAAGGCGATGGAGACACATGAAATGTTAGTGCAAGTGTACGGGAAGCCGTGAGCAGAAAATGTGTTTATGGCTGGTTCAAACCCTTTCGCGATGGGAAGAAACCAACTGAGGATGAGCCACATTTGGGTTGGCCATCAACAACCCCAAACACGATCGAGTGAGTGCGACAAATGCTGGCACAAGATCGGTGTCTGACTCTATGAATGATGGCGAAGGAATTGGGCATTAGCAAGGACAAGGTGCGCACCATCATCCACAAAGACTTGGGTAAGTGGAAGATCTGGGCCCGGTTTGTCCCGCACGAGCTAACAGAGGAACAGAAAGCAAAAGGGATAGAAACTTCTGAAGATTTCATTACCATGTGTGACCAGGATCCATCCTTTTTTACAAACCATCGTCACGGGATGAGACCTGGTGCTACTAGTTCAATCCAGGATCCAAGGGGCAATCGATGGATCAGCGTTCACCGTCTTCCCTGCTACCCAAAAAGAGTCGCCTGCAGAAGTCAAGACAATGTTTTGTGGACGTGGCAGCAAATCCAAAAACATGTGAAAAAGCTGTTCTGCAATCGGTTCCTAAAGAGACCTTTGCCGACAGCTTTACAAATGTTGACAAAAGTGTGTTGTGAAGGATTCCAATTATTTTGAAGGCCAATAAAGGTAATTTGTTTGTATCTTCTGGTTTGTTTGTTTTCTGATACCATTCACCAAAGTTTTTAGATACACCTTGTATTTAGTATTTTGCTACTCCATCAGTCACTTAGTACAAAGCATGTCAAGAAAAGTTGTACAAAACGGGTGTAAAGGATGTGTATCCATGGCATGTTTGGAGGTTTTTATTCTTCAGGCCTAAAATGTGTATTTTAACACATGTGAAAAAAAAATGCAAAACCGGCTCTGGCAGAGAAAAGGTAAAAGGACAATATATACTAAAGATTCAGATATCCTTTGATATAAAGTTCTGGATTGCATTGTGCAGCTTAAAAGCGGCCCATACATATTTGCAGGGAAAACAAAGAATGCCCCGTAGCAGCCAAGCGTAATTATACATTTTTCTAATAACGTTCAAAATATATGGCCAAGTATCTTGTCCCTGTCAGGTGTTTACAGTTTCTATGGGCAATGATACCTTTTTTTTGACAAGCTCCTGTGGGGAAACTCTTTATAAATGTTCCTATTACTTTCCAGTTACTGCAGGGGTAATGCTATTCAGCATAATATATACATTCCCGTCACACATGTTGCTTGTTATTATGGCTGTGTGATAATATCCAGCCTGGCTAATCTGCTTTGAAATTTGAGTTGGTGACCAAGTGCAGATAATAACAGGAAAAAAAATGAAATCCATGCCGCTCTTTTTGTTCCAGAGAATAATATGAGACCTTTTTCGATGAGACAGATGGCTAAACATAGTGTTTAACCTCATCCCCGGCACTTCTCCCTCTGTGCCATTCTGAACTCCCAAACTTTGTAACGGTCTACATAAGACTCCAAATGACCTCGCCCTTTAACCTAAAGTATATTGTGTATATTTTTATTTTTTTCAGAAATTCATAGCTACATAGTTACATAGTTGGTAAGCTTGAGAAAAGATATCAGTCCGTCCACCAAATCCATTACATAGTTACAGTTACATAGTTACATAGTAGGTTAGGTTGAATAAAGACAATAGTCCATCCAGCTCAACCTGTGTAGGTGTACGTGTGTCAGTGTCTATAATTATTTCCCATATTCCTGTATGTTGTGTTCTTTAAGATGCACATCCAAGAGTCTTTTAAAAATATCTATACTTTCTGCTGCCACCACCAATTGTAGAAGAGAGTTCCACAGCCTTATTGTCCTGACAGTGAAAAATACCTATGCAGTTTAAGGTTAAACTGATTCTTCTCCAATCTCATTGTGTGACCCCGTGTCCTCTTACACTCCCTTAGACTGAATCGTTTTTTTTTCTTACGCTGGGAGGTATTAGTAAATCGCTATCATGTCCCCTCTCAAGCATCGCTTCTCCAGTGAGAATAATTTCAGTGCTTGTAGTCGTTCCTCGTAACTGATGTCCTCCAGTCCCCTTATTAATTTCAATGCTCCAGCACATCCTTCCTGAGGAATGGTGACCAGAACTGGATGGCATACTCCAGATGTGGCCTAACCAGAGTCTTATAAAATGGTAGGATTATAGATGCCTGTAGGTGCAGGCATCATTCCGGTATAACAACTGAAGCCAGGAGATGTCCATGGATGACCTCCCAGTGGGAAGTGGTTAATGTGGTCGTTTGCACCACGTATTAGCACACTATGGTAGACTTTGTTGTCAAACCAGCCCTCCAGCATTGGGTTGTCACTGCTCCAGCTAGTCCTGGCTGCTTCCATTTTCGCCTACTCTTCCTTCCAGGCTCGCTCTCTCTGGTGCTTGAATGGCCGAGCCGCGATGATGTCCCTTCCATGCATGCACAAGGGAGTCACATTTCCATGGTACATTTACAGGTCACATAAATGTGGTCTGAGCTTTGCAAGCGTGGTTTAGATTACATTAATGTTGATAGGCCAGGAGAGGCATTTATGAAAGAAGATACCATTAGGGTGGCTAGAAACTACTTTGCCTGTCAGCAGGCGACCGCTAAACCATGGCAGCTCTACCACTAAGCAGGAGCCTCCTAAAGGGGTGAAGGGCTCCCAAACTCCTAAGTAAAATCAACAAAAAAGATCAATTTAAAGGTCCATAGTAATTTACTGCTGATTAAAATACGACTGCAGGAAGCTAAAAGATATTCATTGCCTTTTGGGGCCAACGATCCCTCTTTGTCATTCAGGGCATATATTCTGGAATTTAGAATCTACCCAATATGAAGGGATAATCAGTAGTCAACATATTTCAACTGATTTTTTGAGGGATCCCAAACATTTACGTCTTTGAATGCACTGACAGTTCCCCTTGTGAATATGCACTGCTGTGTCACTGATTACACAGAGTCAGAGCAGGCTATGGATTTCCCATCACTTCCTGTCTTGGTCACAATGGTCCCCAGAACATATAAAAGAACAAATCCCTCCAGTGGGGACACAGCAAACAAAATAAAACTTGACAAAGGGTCTAAACCTCTACTATTCTATACAAAACTAAAAAAAAAAAAAAAAACCCTTTCCATACACTTTAACTAGCATTCTGCACACAAATATGTAACTCTTCCCATAATGCCTTAGCACCAGCACACTCTCCATAGACACTTTCACATTCACTTCTCACAGAGAGACACTACCACGTTTTCTTCTTCCTCTTTCTCTCCAGAAGAAAGCATAACCAGAAATATTAACAGCCCAGTCATGTGAAGAATCAAACCAATGCTCTGCAATACCAATGAAATCTGAATGAAAGTGAAATAAAAGTGTTCTCCAGGCACCAAAGCTTCCAGCTCTCTTGTTTTGCTTGCTAGATTGCTTGTATGCAATAATGTTTGCTTATAACGTAGAGCTCTATTTATCACCTGCCATGACCTGCAACCATCTTATACCATTTTATCCTCCACTGCCCTCTGACCTCTGCCTGACCTATTTGCTCCATTATCTTCTTACTTATCTCCCCCCTTCCATCCTTGCTTAAGGCCAGGTTTAAACTGTTGTACTGCAATAATGCACATTATGTGGATTTTTTTGAAAGGCAACGTGCCTGCGCTGCAACATTTGCTGCATTTTAAAAAAAGGGTCAGGTGTGGTTTTGGCCGTGATTAAATGCTTTGGCAACCCATTCCTTAAATGTACATTGCCTATGTTAATATACTGCTCGGACCCAGAATCACTACTCTTTCAACCTTGCCTTAAACCTCTTGGCTATCACAGCATGTAGGAGTGAGGACCCCTTTAATGGGTACATATTACATATTCTCCCAGGGAGAATACATATTCTCCCTGGGAGAAGGCTGGGAGACTAGGCAGGCCTAGGAGGGAGGTGGGTCAGACTGCAGAGGAAGAGGAACAGGCAACACCATCAGTTTTCTCCTGCTCTCCTTCCTCCTGAGGGCGGGCAGGGTGCTCTGGGGTTCACCATCCTAGTTCAAGGAAAGAGAAGGGAAAGAGCCATGGAGCTGGTGTGTCCCTCCACTCCCTCATCCTGGTTCATCTGGCTCCTGGTTCATATGTGCACTTGAGTACCGGCCAAGCAACATAAGGCTTCCAGGAAAAGTAATTGATACATTTTGGAAGTTCAACCCAAAGCCTTGTCCAAACACAACTGCATAGTGTACCTACAAACCTGACACCATGATCTCTTTTTTTGGTTTAACATTCCCTCTTACTTTTGGTTATACAAGATTTATTTTGTATTTTGTTTTTGAGCTTATTGGGCCAATTGTTTGTGTTATCCATAGACAGCATAATAAAAAAGTCCTTGAGAGGAACCAGCCAAAAGAGAGATAATCCCAGCCAATGGCGACCCTAGGGGGGGGCAAGAGGGGGCCCTGACCCCCCCAACATTATGCTGTGCCCCACCATGTGCCCCCCCCCAAAAAAAATTTTATTTATTTTTTTTTTTTACAAAAAATCAATGTCTAAGAGGGAGAGAGTCCCCAGTCAGCTCCTGCGGGTGATTCCTCCCCCCTCCCCTGCTCGCTGACACTGCATAATGCGAGCGTTCACACAACCACGGCCGCCTGATCTGCTCCTTCACCTGCATCCTCATTGGCAGGGAGAAGAGCGAGTTGCAGGAAGGACTCCACCAGGACTTTCAGTTACTGAAAAAACAGACTGATTTCTCCCGTCCTTAGGACAGGAGGACCAGCCTGTAAATTCCAAGAGATGCCAGACCAGCGCTGTCAATAGCAGGGGCAGGACAGCAAGAGGAGGCTGGGGAACCCCACAGTGGCAGAACACCAGAGCCCGGAGGCAAGACAACCTTTGCAACCCTGATAGTTCTCCCACTGCTTTGCATCCTTATATTTTCTTTATATGCTGGTGACATATATCTCTTGTTTTCTGCCACCCTGGGGGACCCCAATACATTAGGAATGGAGCTCACTGCAGAACATGTGAAAGGGCCCGTTGTGGGGTCGTAGTAAAGGGCCCCAGGATATATGCATTTTAAAGTTGCCCCCCTACTTTTGTCCCTGTCCCCCCATGTGCCCCCCCTAAATTTGAAAGCTGGAGACGCCACTGATCCCAGCATGAGCTTCAGAGTGACACGCAGGAACCACAAAACAACACGGTGATCAGGCAGTCCTCCTTACCGGAAGGAATAGACCATTAAATCATAGTGGTCAAACTCGCTATGTAGGCATCAGATGGTAACCTCAATCCGAAGGAGATATAGCCCCATCGCATGGAAAACCTCCAACTGGGATTAGGGAGCCAGTGCTCTTTGGACAACCATACAGATCTCCAGTACTCAGCATCAACTGGCATCAGCCACCATCAGCCACCATTAGTCTTACGCGTTTCATCATGAATTGACGTCATCTCTCCTTTGGCTGGTTCCTCTGAAGGACTTTTTGTTATGTTATATGTTTCTATTTCTAATCAAGCGCTGCATGTTATTATTCTTGGTCTATTTGTAATCAACAAATGTGATGCTAGCTGCTGATTCATAGGTTTTGGATTAAATTTTTGGATTACATTTTTGGATTATTCATAGACAACGTTAACCTAATGTAAAATTTGTTAGTACCTTAAAAAGTTGTCTATAAAAACATGGTATTTAACAACAGTATTTTGGAGGGAAAATTGCCTTTTTTTAGGGGGGGGGTGGCCTATGTAATTCCTAGATCTTTTTCTGTGTCGCTATGTTTTACTAGTGGCTTTGTTCAGCTATTATATAAGTGACACTAAACTCTGGTTTATAAAACATATATTTATTTAAATATGTATTCTTAATTCAAAAAGTACCTATAACTCTCAGACGCCTACAAATCTCCAAATTCCTTTTGTTTGCTGTTGTGATCTGACTTCCTATTAGAGGGTGACTAAGTTCATACTACATGGTCCCACTATAGAACCTCTCTTGCTCGCTGTTGAGATGGGACTATGGGCTATGGGATGCGTAGTGTACATAGAGCAGTCCACATGACCACAACTAACTAGCACAGCTCATTGGACACAGCGGGAGCCAATCAGCAGGTCCAGTGGACACAATGTCTGCCAGGACCCGCCGATCATTCCTAAAAGAGGCAGAACGGCGGTCTGCATATGTAAACAAGGCAGATTGCCGTTCTGTAAGAAGGGAAGGTAGTGATCCTGTGTTTCTGCTAAGCAGGAACACGGATCTCTGCCTTCCCATAGTACAAGCACCTCCCTCACAGTTAGCAAGCACTCCCTGGGAATACATTTAACCCTTTGAATGTCCCTGATGTTAACCCCCTTTCCTTACAGTGTCATTAGTACAGTGACAGTGCATATTTTTAGCACTGATCACTGTATTAATGTCACTGGACCCCAAAAAAGTGTCACTTAGTGTCTGATTTGTCCACCGCAATGTCGCAGTCCCACTATAAGTTGCTAATCACCGCCATAACTAGTAAAAAATTTAAATAAATAAAAATTACACAAATCTATCCCATAGTTTGTAGACGCTATAACGTTTGTGCTAACCAATCAATATACGCTTATTTGGATTTTTTTTTTTACCATGTAGCTGAATACATATTGATACATAAATTGATGAAGAAATTCGATTTTTTTTTCCATTTTTTTATTGGATATATTTTATAGCAGAAAGTAAGAAATATTGATCTTTTTTCCAAATTGTCAGCCTTTTTTTTGTTTATAGCACAAAAAATAAAAACCGCAGAGGTGATCAAATACAACCAAAAAAAGACTATTTGTAGGGGAAAAAAAAGGACATACATTTTATTTGGATACAGCATCACCCGACCGCGCAATTGTCAGTTAAATATCGCAGTGCCGTATTGCAAAAAATGGCCTGGTCATGAAGGGGGAGGGGGGTAAAACCTTCCGGAGCTGAAGTGGTTAAATGCAATTTTTTATTTTCTGACATCACCTTAAATTTTTTTGGTTATTATGACCATAAGACGTTGGTTTAGTCCAATGACATTGCAACAATTCTTCAATGACTTTCTTTGTGTTTGAGGTTTGAGTAAAGTTCTACAGCTAGCCCCTATGTATGTAAAATGCGTGCATATTTCTTAAGTGGTGCCATGTGAAAATATTGATTGGAAAAATTATTGCGGCTCCCCTTGCTCTTGAAACATTTCAACAAAGAAAGTGACGTTATGAAGCCAAGGAGAGTGTCATTGAGGAAATTGATGTGCATTAGCAGTTTTATATGAAGGACTGGGGTAACTTGGGTCATTATATATAAGAAGTCAGTGTTATCCAGTCATATGTTTCAGGCTGTTTCAATACTGTGTTAGTGCAGGATTTAGAGTAAGGCAGAGAAAATCCCATAATTTACAATGAATTATGCATTACAAATATGTAAAAAACAATTTCCATCATTTGTTCTGTAGTACTAAATGTGTGTTTTATATAAACTCTTTTTTTTTTCATTGGTGCATTCAGAATATTTTTTTGTCATCTTTAAATCAAACTTGTGCTTTAGAAGGAACAAGTTCGCTATATAGCTGAGCTCCCTTGCAGTACCCCCTCTTCCCCCCCTCACTACAAAGGTTAAATGTCTGTGATGTCTAGGGGTGCCGGAAAAAGGAGAAATAATTTACTTATTTTACACCACAGGAGGCTCCCTTTATCCATGTGACTGGTCCAGGGCTGCCACTTCTCTGGCCCTCTCGTGGCCACCAGCACACAATCACCTCCTCCACACACAATGCAAGGTTAATAGCCCTGCATTGTAAGTGATGAGGCAAGGGATGGCCATAGCATGAATTGAGGAGCAGGAAGGGGCAAGGCCAAATATAATATTTGAAAAAGTTTGGGGAATTACTGCGCTTAACCAATCATGTGCAAAAGCTGCTGACACTAAATCAAAGTCAAAGAAATATGGGGAAAAAACACTGTAGCACTAGAAAATCATCAAAGAAACAGCATAATACAGTGCATTAAAAATGTAAAAACAAAGAATAATGATGTATACTGATAAAATGATATTGATAAAGTCCAGTGACTGAAAGACCAGTGAAAACGTAAATTCACCACTGTAGTGAGCTCATTAAAGCAAATGTCCAAAAATGTGAAGGACTTAGGATCCACTCTTGAGGTGACACTTAAAAGTGGAAAAAAAGTGGCTGGACTTTAGGACGCCAGAGATAGTATGTCTCCCACCAAGGAAATAAGATATATACTCTTACCAGACGAAGTGGACTCACATGTCAATCGAGCTTGTATTAGCCAAAGCCTGAGAGTCCAACGTTACACGGGACTTGGATGCAATTGGAACGCAGTTGGAGATCGATCCAGAAGTGGATGGTGGGTAAACAGATGTTCTCACCCAGACCGGTTATTGTCAAAGTTTCCGTATCACGTGACAAGGCCCAAACCAAAACAGTTTCATCCAAGTCCCGTGTAACGTTGGACTCCCAGGCTTTGGCTAATACAAGCTTGATTGACTCACTGCCATTGGCATGTGAGTCCACTCTGTCTGGTAAGAGTATATATCTTATTTCCTTGGTGGATGAAATACTATCTCTGGCGTCCTAACGGCCAGCCACTTTTTTCCACTTTTTAAGTGTCACCTCAAGAGTGGATTCTAAGTCCTTCACATTTTTGGACATTTGCTTTAATGAGCTCACTACAGTGGTGAATGTTATGTTTTTCACTGGTCTTTCAGTCACTGGACTTTATCAATATCATTTTTTCAGTATACGTCATTATTTTTTGTTTTTAGATTTTTAATGCACTGTATTATGTTGTTTCTTTGATGACTGTTTTTTTCACAAATATAATATTTACAGGAATAAATTGGGATTTGCATAGAACTTCAGTTGCCTATATCAATGTTTCTCAACTCCAGTTCTCAAGTACCTCCAACAGATCATGTTTTCAGGATTTTCCTCATATGAAATGGCTGTGGTAATTACTAAGGCAGCGAAACTGATCAATTCACCAGTGCAAAATAATGGAAAGCCTGAAAACATGACCTGTCCTTAAGGACTGGAGTCGAGAAACATTGGCCCTACATTGTAAGTGATGAGGCAAGGGGTGGCCTCAAGGGCCCATGGCATGAATTGGGGAGCAGGAAGGGGCAAGACCAAATATAATACAAGGGTGTATCCATACTCCCTATTGTACGAACGGGTATTCTCTATTTGGACTGGGGTTCTCTGGGCCAGCACATGTGGCTATCACACACATTTGCGCATGTACACCCGAGGTAATCCTTGTTCTATATGATTCTATATGATTCTCTCTTCTTTTCCAAGTTTGCATCCTTCATCTCTATTCTCCTTTTTTGCACTTCTTTCATTCAATATCCAGGCACCTTAACAACATTGGTCTTTCTCTTATATTGTGTTGTTCTTTATGTTTTTTCTCACATTTCATTTCACCATTCACTCTAATTCACCCAGATTTGGACTATTGCCTCACCAGCAATTTATCATTAATATTACACATTGTTCACACCCTTACATACATTTTCAAATTTATTCACAGACAATTCCATGAACTATGCACACACAAGGATTTTGGTGGGGTTCACTTTCCCAGCCACAACTTATCCTTCAGGATTTCCTGCCGTCCATCCACTGTCTTTGCCACCTCTGCTCCTGGGGGAGACAATTTGTCCACAGCTCTGCCCTGGCATCCGCGCCCGCACCCCATACTCATAGGTAACCTGTAAGTATGGGTGAATGTCTTATCATTCCCCTGTCTCCTTCTTTTGGTATGATCAATATAATTACTGTTCACCTCTCAATTTTCTAGACATTCTTACAGCGTCTGCTCCTGATGAATGACCAATAGTCACGAAACACCTTGAGCTATAGACGCAACAATTATGGACATACATCTAGTTGTTTGAACCAAAAATGCTGCTACTATATGTTCACAGTCAGTGATCATTTTACCTTTTATGTATGGGATGTCCTACATGAATTGGATTTTATGTCTATATATTTGTATTGTTACTATCAATCATGCAATTTACTCCAGAAGGTTTGCAGGTTGCAATGTGTATCTGTGCCATTGACATATTGTATCACATGTTGTAATCATGGAATAAACTATATATCATTATATTATCTACAGTGTCTCCTTGCTCTCCAGCTGCATGCTTCATACAAAGTCCCAAATCCTTCCTTTTCTTTTTTTGCTGCGCAAAACCCAGGATGGAGGTACCTCTGATACCACTTCAGAGGCCTCCACTTAGGCCAAATATAATATTTACAGGAATAAATTGGGATTTGTATAGAACTTCAGTTGCCTATATCAATGTTTCTCAACTCCAGTCCTCAAGTATCCCCAACAGATCATGTTTTTAGGATTTCCCTCAGATGAAACGGCTGTGGTAATTACTAAGACAGTGAAACTGATCAATTTACCTGTGCAAAATAATGGAAAGCCTGAAAACATGACCTGTTGGGGTACTTGAGGACTGGAGTCGAGAAACATTGGCATATATCACTGCTGGTAATGGTGGTAGTCTTGACTAGTGGTGAGCTTAAGTTTGAACCCTCCTAGTAAGTTAATGTCATTGATTTAATATTGCCATGCAGCTACAGTATATTAGATCAATGCCATTGTCCTAATATGGCCCCCTGTGGTCATACTGTGTCAATAAAGTCATGAGCATCCCTGTCCCTTTGTACATATGCAGTTGCATGCCTTTAATGCTACCTGCCGAGGCAGCTCATACCTGTAGTGAAGAAAATTACCAATATTCTCGGGTATGGAGAGGCATATAGCAGTGCTAGTGCATTGAGATTGGTCCCACATTGTGGTGAGAAGACAGTCCTTAGTCTTTATCATCTCAGACTAAAACAAGTTGGAGATTTTTTGCCCCTGGCAGCTCAACAGAGCAGTGGGGCATGAAGGAAAAGTGAGTATGTGCTGCTGGGGAGGGGGGCAATGAGGCAAACAGGTTGCTGCCCTGACACTGCAAATATACGATGAGATGGGATGCTTATGACATAATTGACCTACTATGGACACAGAAAAAATGGGAAGATCGGCAGTTGTGTTCACATAGATATAATGCCACATCCGGTAATTATGAACCAAAAGAATAGGTACCCCTTCGTGGACTTTTGAGGCATTAATATCTAAAAAAAAAAGTTTTGAGAAGTATTTGAAGTATTACAAAATATTTATTATACAAATAATGTGGACACATGGCCATATAAGGACATCTCCCACTCACTGCTCACTGGCCTAGCAATGACTGTTAACTTTTGGGTTTGGCTGAACCTAAGCTCCATCCCTAGTCTTGACTTGTGGTTGTAATTGAAGTTGACTTCCGATTATAATTTATTTAATCGGTGTGGCCCAGCTTTGTGAATGGTGCCTATTACCCAACCTACCTATCCACTGAGATGGTCAGATGACTCTCCTGTCAGCTCTGGGCCAAGTTTTTGTCTGACATTACTTCTGTATGAGTGTCAGTTAACCTTCACTGAGTGTGAGACAGAAGAACGATTGTGACCACACCAGGCCAGGGCTGTCTTATTGCACGGGCACCCCTGGGCACTGCCCAGGGGCCCCAGGTCCTAGGGGCCCCATGATAATCTTGCATCACATTGTACTTGCCAACTGTCCCAGATTTGCCAGGACAGTCACACTTTCTACTAAGCTGACCGGGATTGCCATGTCCCAGGCAGCTCCTGGAATCTGTACTGTGCCTTCCTGATCCCAGCATTGTGTCCTCCTGACCTGCCTCCCCACCTGTACTGTAAACTTTGTGTTGATTAGCCTTTGATTTATGGCATGATTTCTTATTGGTTAAAATAGATTTTATTGAAAGTACTAATAAATATGTTTAATTATATTAAAAATGTATACTTTTATTCTTAAAAGTAGGTGCGTAAATTGGGGCAGGTTGGTAGGTGCCCCAGGGCATTACTTTGTCCAGAGGCCCATGATGTTATTATGACGGCCCTGCACCAGGTTATGTTGTCTTTGGAGTATTCGGAGTATTCCTCTACTCCACATTGGTGCTGGTACTTTTTTATTCTTACTCTTTGTATGTCATTTTTAGAGAGAAAAAAAATACTCCAGCGAGAAGGATAGCATTGTCGAGGATGCTGAGCTTCTGTTTTCATTGCTATTAAAATGAGAACATTTGTGACCAAACCTGACAGCAGTTGAAATTCAATAAGTTTCAATGGAGATATTTTCTGTGTTGCTGTGAGAGAGATTAACCAGCGTTCCTTCCTTTTTACATTCATCGGTGTCATAGTGTAATAAATATTTCACAATTGGGAGTACTCATTTCTGTTCCAGTCCCACTTGACGTCTGTTCAATGTGTTTTCAGTGAAACGCCGAATGAAGAGGGATTTCATTATCCCCACATCCTGCCTACTTGTAACACCGGAGAGCTCTGAGCATTTCCACCGTCTGGATTGTCACCAGGCAGGTGAGATTTGTTCTTCTACCCTGCTGGGTGCGGAAAAGTTAAAAAGGACATACGTTATAGTGGGAAGAAAATGTTATACTAAGCAAGGATTATTCAGCTGTGACAACAGATTATAAGATGTCTGAGCCTTATAGAGTGACACCGTATTAACTGAAATAGGACAATAGTATACTGTCTTTGTCGATATATAACATCTAAAAAGATGATATAGTGACAGGCATGGAGCTTAACTCCAACAAAGAAGCCGAATGCATGTTTGAAAAACATTGGCAGGAGCTGTTATATCAGACAAAAGGTAATTCTGTGCAGTGCCATGTGCCATAGCTCTTTTTTTTTCTGGGGGGGGGGGTGGACCTCATATCTCCTATCACTAGAAATGATTCTCTCCCCCAAAGTACAATTATCCTCCCCAGTACTACTCCCCACCCCAGTACAAATCTCACCCCAGTACAGGTCTCCTCCCCAGTACTACTCCCCGCCCCAGTACAAATCTCACCCTAGTACAGGTCTCCTCCCCAGTACTACTCCCAACCCCAGTACAAATCTCACCCCAGTACAGGTCTCCTCCCCAGTACTACTCCCCGCCCCAGTACAAATCTCACCCTAGTACAGGTCTCCTCCCCAGTACTACTCCCCACCCCAGTACAAATCTCACCCCAGTACAGGTCTCCTCCCCAGTACTACTCCCAACCCCAGTACAAATCTCACCCCAGCAGGGCCATCTTAAGAGCATTATAGGCCCCCGGGCAATACAGTGCACTGGGGCCCTGTCTACACAATCACGCACGAGAATAAAAATGCAAATTATCAATAAGGCTATATTTATTGGTACTTCCAACAAAATCAATGTTTAAACATTGACACAATGTTTGGACAATATAACACGAGTTTGATGGGCACAGTGGCAGCGTTTGATGGGCACAGTGGCAGCTTTTGATGGGCACAGTGGCAGCTTTTGATGGGCACAGTGGCAGCTTTGATGGGCTCAGTGGCTGCATTTGATGGGCACAGTGGCTGTTTGATGGGCACAGTGGCAGCTCTGATGGGCACAGTGGCAGCTTTGATGGGCTCAGTGGCTGCATTTGATGGGCACAGTGGCTGTTTGATGGGCACAGTGGCAGCTTTGATGGGCACAGTGGCTGCGTTAGGCACAGTGGCAGCTCTTGATGGGCACAGTGGCAGCGTTTGATGGGCACGGTGGCTGCGTTTGGGCATGGTGGCTGTGTTTGGGCACGGTGGCTGTGTTTGATGGGCACAGTGGCTGCGTTTAATGGGCACAGTGGCAGCTTTTGATGGGCACAGTGGCAGCTTTTGATGGGCACAGTGGCTTTGTTTGATGGGCACAGTGGCAGCTTTTGAGGGGCACAGTGGCTGTGTTTGATGGGCATAGTGGCAGCTTTTGAGGGGCACAGACAGTGGCTGTGTTTGATGCACAACTTGAACTTGCTTAAGTGTTAGACTTACTTGAGGCCACCGGCCTGGTGCAGTACAGTGTGTCACTCACAGCAGAGCAATGCAGCGCCAGTTATCAAGGGCCGTCTTTCCGCTCCGCTCCCTCTCCATGCTGTCTGAAGAACTTGGCAGAGGTGGGCGGAGCTTTTTCACTAGTCAATGGGGCGGCCGCAGTGTGCTATGAATGCTGGGGCAGCTGGGGTCTCTGACTGACGTCACTGGTTGCTAGCTAGACGCCGGGCGGCCAGCGATTCTAGCAAGTGAGCAACCAGTGCAGTCAGTCAGCTTAAGCATCAGATTGCAGCGCTGAGGATCGGCCCTGGATGGGGTCCTCCAGGCAAGTGGGACCCCTGGGCAACTACCCAGCGTGCCCAGTGGAAAAAACGGCCCTGCACCCCAGTACAGGTCCCCTATCCAGTACTACTCCCAACCCCAGTACAAATCTCACCCCAGTACAGGTCTCCTCCCCAGTACTACTCCCTGCCCCAGTACAAATCTCACCCCAGTACAGAACCCCCCCAGTACATTCCCCCAGGAGAGATTCCCTCCTGCAATATAGATCTCCCACCAATATAGGTCTTCCACCAGTATGGATCTTCCCCCAGTACTGATGTACAGATATCTCTGCCAGTACAGATCCCCCCCTGCTACAGATCTCCCTCCCAGTGCAGTTACCCTCTGTTACAGACCCCCCCCCCCCAGTACACCTCCTGTCCCAGTACAAATCTCAACCCAGTACAGGTCTCCCCCCCGTACATTCCCCCAGGATAGATATCCTCCTGCAATATAGGTATCCCACCACTATAGGTCTTCCACTATAGGTTACCCTCTGCCCCCCCCCCAGTACAGCTCCTGTCCCAGTACAAATCTCACCCCAGTACAGGTCTCCTCGCCAGTACTACTCCCCACCCCAGTACAAATCTCACCCCAGTACAGGTCTCCTCCCCAGTACATTCCGCCAGGATAGATTTCCTCCTGCAATATAGATCTCCCACCACTATAGGTCTCCCACCAGTATGGATCTTCCCCTAGAACTGATTTGCAGATATCTCTGCCAGTACAGATCTTACCCCCCTGCTGCAAATCTCCCTCCTAGTGCAGTAACCCTCTGTTACAGACCCCCCCTCCCCAGTACAGCTCCTGTCCCAGTACAAATCTCAACCCAGTACAGGTCTCCCCCCCCGTACATTCCCCCAGGATAGATTTCCTCCTGCAATATAGATCTCCCACCACTATAGGTCTTCCACTATAGGTTACCCTCTGCCCCCCCAGTACAGCTCCTGTCCCAGTACAAATCTCACCCCAGTACAGGTCTCCTCCCCGGTACTACTCCCCACCCCAGTACAAATCTCACCCCAGTACAGGTCTCCTCCCCAGTACATAGGATAGATTTCCTCCTGCAATATAGATCTCCCACCACTATAGGTCTCCAACCAGTATGGATCTTCCCCTAGAACTGATGTACAGATATCTCTGCCAGTACAGATCTTACCCCCCCCTGCTACAAATCTCCCTCCCAGTGCAGTTACCCTCTGTTACAGACCCCCCCCTCCCCAGTACAGCTCCTGTCCCAGTACAAATCTCAACCCAGTACAGGTCTCTTCCCGAGTACTACTCCCTGCCCCAGTACAAATCTCACCCCAGTACAGGTCTCCTCCCCAGTACTACTCCCTGCTCCAGTACAAACCTCACCCCAGTACAGGTCTCCTCCCCAGTACTACTCCCTGCTCCAGTACAAACCTCACCCCAGTACAGGTCTCCTCCCCAGTACAAATCTCACCCCAGTACAGGACCCCCCCAGTACATTCCCCCAGGATAGATTCCCTCCTGCAATATAGATCTCCCACCAATATAGGTCTTCCACCAGTATGGATCTTCCCCCAGTACTGATGTACAGATATCTCTGCCAGTACAGATCCCCCCTGCTACAGATCTCCCTCCCAGTGCAGTTACCCTCTTTTACAGCCCCCCCCTCCCCAGTACACCTCCTGTCCCAGTACAAATCTCAACCCAGTACAGGTCTCCCCCCCCTGTACATTCCCCCAGGATAGATTTCCTCCTGCAATATAGATCTCCCACCACTATAGGTCTTCCACTATAGGTTACCCTCTGCCCCCCCAGTACAGCTCCTGTCCCAGTACAAATCTCACCCCAGTACAGGTCTCCTCCCCGGTACTACTCCCCACCCCAGTACAAATCTCACCTCAGTACAGGTCTCCTCCCCAGTACATAGGATAGATTTCCTCCTGCAATATAGATCTCCCACCACTATAGGTCTCCAACCAGTATGGATCTTCCCCTAGAACTGATGTACAGATATCTCTGCCAGTACAGATCTTACCCCCCCCTGCTACAAATCTCCCTCCCAGTGCAGTTACCCTCTGTTACAGACCCCCCCTCCCCAGTACAGCTCCTGTCCCAGTACAAATCTCACCCCGGTACAGGTCTATTCCCCAGTACTACTCCCTGCCCCAGTACAATTCTCACCCCAGTACAGGTCTCCTCCCCACCCCAGTACATTCCCCCATCCCCCAGAATGGGTATAGATACCAGTACCAGTATGGATATCTTCCCCCAGTACTGATGTACAGAAATCTCTGCTAGTACAGATCTCCCCCCCCTACTACAGATCTCCCTCCCAGTGCAGTTACCCTCTGGTACAGACCCCCCCCCCAGTACAGCTCCTGCCCCATTAAAAATCTCCCCCAGTACAGATCCCCCAGTACAGGTCTTCCCCCATTACAGATTGCCATCTCCAGTGAAGTTACTCTCTAGTCCAAACTGCTTACCTCAGTACAGCCCCCCCCCCCCCAGTACAGATCTCCTGCCCAAGTACTGATCTCTCCCCCAGAACATATCTCCCCCCCCCTCCAGTGTAGATCCCCTCCCCAGTACACCCAGCTCCCCACCAGCACGGCTTCCCATAGTACAGATCCCCTTCCCAAAAGTAAAATTCCCTGCCAGTGCCTCTCTCCCTTCCTCTATGAAATCCACACACCAGACGAGGCATTTTAGAGAGCGAGGAGAAGTCTTCTCTCAGATGTGTCACATGACTGGAGCCGAGGAGGAGGTAAAGAGCTTTACTCCCCCTAAACTGCCTGTATCTGAGTGTTAAAAGATGTCAGGAGCTTTAGCTGCAATGCTTCTGCTGTGTAGCGACTATCAGAACCACTGATGCTCTAGTGGGTGGGGTGGGGAGGGGGTTGGACCCCATACCACGTGTTTATATATGCTCCTGACGCTGTGCAGTCAAATTTTTGTAATCCCGGAACCCCTGCTAACTAGCACAGCTAGATTATCGGCCACTACAGCAACACCATGGCTTGGTCAACAATAGTGGATCAACCTCCCCCATCTCTCACCTCCAGAATGGACAGTGAGGAAACAAGAGATGAGTGTTTCCTTGTCACTTCTTGCAGGAGACCTGATTTTTCAGTGCTGCAGTTAGGTAACATTTACAGGTCTTGTCCCTCCTCCAGCTTGTGATTGGCCAACATAGGAGAAGCAGCAGATCACTTCTGTCACTCTGCTCTTCTCCTCTGAGCATGTTTGATGTCAGTATATGTGAATGCAGCAGAGTTTAATAGGCTCATATTTCTGAACATCCTTCTTCATACAGCGTTTCTCAAGGCACCCTTTAAAATTATTCACAATCCTAAAGGAACCTTATTCCAAAAAGTAAAAAAAAAAAAAAACTAAACTAATAGTTTTACATAATGCAGCACCATTTACACATGTAGGAAACCCAATGTTAGAGATGCATTATTTTTACAATCCAACTAAACCTTTTCACATCGGTACTGACTAGTTTTCCAGTGATTCTCTTCTCCCTCAGTTTCTCTTTCTCAGGCAGTTAATGTGACCCTTGGTGTTGATGGGAGAGGCAGGGAAAGATTAAACATGGATGCTGTGCAGGCGCCCAACGTGATCAACTGATTACATCATCTGTTGTTGTTAGGATGCCAGCGGCTGGCCACATGGTGCTCAAGGATGTAATGCTGCACGAAAAAACCTGTGGCTTGGTGTAACAAAACAAGACAGGCTTGATCCACCTGCCAGCTTTTTGACAATTTTAGGGAAATTTAGGGCAATTTTTACAACTCTTAAGGACCCAGATGACACCCCAGGTTGCAGCCCAGTTGGACACTCATCTCAAGACAAATGAAGGCACTTGCACTAGTTGCAGCTGGAAACCTAATTTGTAACTGCACCTTTGCCTCCAGCCTCACCTTCCAGTCTTATACTAATCCAGTATGATATCACCTATGAAACCACAGAGGTGCTTGTAGAGAGTTCACAGAGGTTCTCCATTGAAAGTTAAAGCGGTAGTCCGGCGACCAATCTTTTTTTTTTTTTTTTTAGGTCATTGAGACACTTTGCTAACCCCAAAATAATACTCATAGTTTGGGTGTAATATTTCCACCTCTGTCTGTTTTCGTACTGATGAATAACTTAAAAAATGTGATGCTGGCTGTTTCCATCTTGCTTGTGGGCATGTGAAGCCCACAAGCATTGATTTCCGGGATGCGGTGAATGCTGTTCATTCACAGCTTGTTCACACGCATGATCATTGTTTTCGCACTGAATCTTGGGAAGCTTGACACTAAGCTCCCAGGAGACAGTGCGGTGTCGGGGAAAGGCAATAAACACGCCTACTCCCATGGGAGGAGGGACAGGAAGTGCCACAATAAAGTACAATATAAAGGTAATCACAGCGATAAAAAAAAATTTTGTGCGGCATTTGAACATCTATGCAATTAACTGAAGGGGGTAAGATTAAGTTAAAAATTTGAGTGGAACCCCGCTTTAACACTCCTCCAACACAAGATGGTGGGAGCACCAAAGGTGCAGTTATATTTTCACATTTTTACATTTACAGGAGAAAATAGTGATACAAGGTCATCAGGAGGAACCAGCGAGAGCTGCAAGGGACCACCAAGATTGGACCCTGTTCCTTCTCAAATACTACGGACACCATCTGACTCAATCCTACACTCCTTAACTCATATCCTTAACCTCTCACTCTCTACTGGCATCTTCCACAATCCTCTAAAACATGCGCTAGTCACTCCCATACCAAAAAAGGTCTCAGACCCCACCAATCTTAACCTAAGACTTATCTCTTTACTCCCTTTTGCCTCCAAACTCCTTGAATGTTTATTCTACAACCGACTGAGCGACCACCTCATTTAGAATAACCTTCTTGATCCCCTTCAGTCTGGATTTAGCCCACAGCACTCCACAGAAACTGCCCTCCTAAAACTCACAAACTACTTACTAACAGCCAAAACCAACGGTCATTATTCCATACTCTTACTCTTGGACCTTTCTGCTGCCTTTGATACAGTTGACCACCCCCTCGGTCTCCATGGCTGCACTCTCCATTGGTTCGAATCTTACCTATCTCATCGCACCTTCAGTGTCACTTACAACTCCACTTCCTCTTCTCCAATTCCTCTTACTGTTGGGGTCCCCCAAGGTTCTGTCCTTGGACCTCTACTATTCTCGATCTACACGTCCTCCCTGGGTCAGCTGATAGCCTCCCATGGCTTTCACTACCATTTATATGCTGATGACACCCAAATCTATCTCTCTGCCCCTCAGCTCACCCCATGAATCTCCTCACGCATCACTGATCTACTAACAGACATACTGTATCAGCTTGGATGTCAAATCACTTCCTCAAACTGAATCTATCTAAAACTGAGCTCTTAATATTTCCTCCCATATGTGCCCCCTCCACTGACTTCTCTGTCAAGATCAATGGCACATCTATCAGTCCGTCCCCACATGCCAGGGTGCTAGGGGTAATCTTAGACTCTGAACTGTCCTTTCAGGCCCACATACAATCCCTGTCCAAATCATGCCGCCTTAGCCTCCGCAACATTTCCAGAATACGTCCCTTTTTAACTAATGACACCACCAAGCTTCTAATTCACTCCCTGGTTATCTCTCGCCTCGACTACTGCAACTCCCTCCTCATTGAATTACCTTTACATAGACTATCCCCCTTCAGTCCATAAAGAATGCCGCTGCAAGACTCATCCACCTTACCAACCATTCAGTGTCCTCCACCCCTCTCTGCCAATCCCTCCACTGGCTTCCACTCACCCAACAAATAAAATTCATCAAAGTACTAACAATAATTTACAAAGCCATCCATAACTCTGCCCCCAGCTACATCACTAACCTAGTCCCAAAATACCAACCAAGCCGCTCTCTTCGGCCATCCCAAGACCTCCTGCTCTCTAGCTCCCTTGTCACCTCCTCCCATGCTCGCCTCCAGGATTTTTCCAGAGCTTCTCCCATCCTTTGGAACTCCCTACCCCAATCTGTCCGACTGTCCCCTAATATATCCATCTTTAGGCGATCCCTGAAAACCCTTCTCTTCAAAGAAACCTATCCTGGTTCTAACTAACACTGTTTTACTTCCTCCATCAGCTCATCCCCCCACAGCTACTACCTTTTGTATCAATTGACCCTTCCTTTTTAGATTGTAAGCTCTAACGAGCAGGGCCCTCTGATTCCTCTTGTACCAAATTGTAATGTAACTGTAATGTCTGCCCTCATGTTGTAAAGCGCTGCACAAACTGTTGGCACTATATAAAACCTGTACTATAATAATAATAATGTATAGTTTTACCTTACTGATGTAAAGTTTGAGGAATGCAGGATGACGGAGCCCACTATCCCCCTTAAAAAGTGAAATCATTGTCCAAACCACTTTTATTAGTCATTTACTCACATACTTGCCTGTATCTACCACTGCCCAAACTGGAATAGGCTAGTCACGTAACAGAGCTGCCATTAGACATGCGTCTGTCTGATTACCTGGCCATGTTTCGTAACAGCAAATGGGACCCATGGTGGAAACAGCCTCTTTAGTTAAGTATTCTTGTTACATTTTCTAATATTATCTGTATCTGTCATCACTTTTTTTTTTATTGCATCAACAATCACAGGTAATACGAATTCCTATGCTAAAGCAAGTAACTATATAATTACATCTGCTGGACTCTCCATGTTCTTAGTGTGGAATCGAAGGGTGTGAATTCCCTCAGGAACGAAGAGAACATGTCGAGACCAGTACAATTGGCTGATTGAAATTATTTGAACAGAAAATATGCAAATGAAACATAGGGGAAAAGGGAGGCAAGTTTAATGCAGTCAATGGCCTATAGACATTTTCAAATTTCGCCAATGGAGCATAGTACCACGTGTAAGTCTGGAAAGGCCCCACAAGAGTGGCAGATGGTGCAAAGTTGGAACCAACCTCCCTCGGGTCAGAAGCCGCAATAGGAAGCAAATTGCAGCTACACCTCCCCGGGCTGCAGCCCATTTATCGGCGGAGCAAAGAGCTGATCACACAAGAGCACCAGCGAGGCCAACCGTGTACTCATACGAGATCTGGTAGACGACTAGCCTCTGGCCATAACTGAACAATCTGAATAAAAGAGGAAGAAAAAAAAGGAAAATATCACATTAAATGACATGCTAAAAATTTTGAGACATATAGGACTTGAAAGCACTGCTGAGATGCCTATATTTGGCATTCACACGTGGTTTCCTGGTTGCTAGAAAAAGAAAAAAAGGAAATAAATGATTCAAAATCAAAATTGTTGGTGCGCCTGGACAAGTTGTCTAAACGTTGGATCCGCCAGGTCCAAAACAATGTTACATCTAAACTGGATGAGACCGAACCTGACCTTGAGACATGGTTCTTCCATGGAGCCCAGATAAAGTCAATGCGTTCCCGGGAACCCTTACAGGTAGCGATCCACTCCTCCGCCTCCATAATCTCCGTCACCTTCCAATCCAATCCTGTTCACTTGGAACACGTGTGCTCTTCCAGTGAATTGGTATAAGACAGCATTGAGAAGGTGAGGGAGAGCGCTACTTTTATAATGAGAAAAGGGGATTGTGGGAATGTGGAGCAAGAAGTGCTTCGGTGAAAGGGGAAGATCAGTATCTAGGCTTTCTTTTATGTGTTTCTGAACCATGGACCAAAAGTTCGATATCACAGGGCAGTCCCACCACATATGGAGAGATGTACCTCTTTGACCACATCCCCTCCAACATTGATCTGAAGCAGATGGGTATATCCTGGAAAGGGATGTGGAAACTCGATACCATCTCGACAACAACCTGTAGCTATTTTCTTGAGTCTTGGTATCTACTGAACTGGAGTGCATCAATTGGTACAACTGTCAATACTTTTAATAAATGTTATACTTTTAAGTACATATCAAATAAAAATCCTAAAAGAGCTTGAACTATCACGTGGCCGTGATACAACACATTTTTAAGTGCTTTTTACTTGCTTAAACATTTGTACATGATCTCCTTGCTTTTTAATGTTTGGAAGGGACTTTGGGGTAATGTTTAACATAAGTAATCCTGTCTGTACTGTGTTTGCAGTTCTTCATTATCATTTTTCAACTAGATTTGAGCAGTCTGTCCTAAAAAAGGGGTTAAACATTTAGAGACTGCCCTTCTGCATTGTATGTCAATGAGGTGTAGCGCAGTCTGTGTGGAGACAAAAACACTATAAGATTACCCAGAAATGATTAGAATCAGCCTTGGCACCTTATCCATTTAAATATCAAAAAGTTAAGACATTTAAAAAAATATATAATTCTTTTGGTATGCTATGTGCTCTACAAACAATTGACTTCAAACGTATATATACACTTTAACTACATCTGGCATTAAAAGTTCTGTGATAAAGGATATTTTCTTTTTCCCGTGGCAAAGAGGAAAATACTTTCACCTCACTTGTCTTAAAACCGGGGTCTCTAAAACTTCTAAACAAAGGATCAGTTACTGCCATAAAGACTTTTGGGATTCGGGCTGTGGCCAGTGTGATCAGAAAATGTCCCGGTATCAGTGGGAGTAAACTATGCTGCAAGCTTTGTGGTCAGTGGAAGAACAAAGAATTTCATAATGCCTATGAACAGTTATGCCCTGTACACGCGACGTCTCGTACTTGCGTCATTTTTGGTTTGTTCTCTAAGTTTTCAACGTAAAAAGTCCGATGGGGCATAGACACGTTCGGAATGTACGATGAAAAGCTCCCATCGGACTTTTTCTGTTGGAAATTCCGACCGTGTGTATGGGGCATAAGAGGAGGTATAGTGCCCCATCATTGGTATCTGTAGAAGAAAGTATGCCCCATTAAGTGGGAGGAATAGTGCCCCGTCATTGGTGTCAATGGGCAGAATAGCAATCATCAATATTTCCATCACACACATTCTTGGAATAGGCTCAAAAGTAATGGATGCTGCAACAACAACCAGCTGGAGACTTGAACATGCACAGAACTGTGTAAGTATTGGCCAGTGCACCATGGATCTTCAATGTCCAAATGGTTCTTTATTGAAGAGAGCAACCACATCACAGCAAGAAAGTGCAACATTTCAGAGCGTGCAGAACCCCTTCATTAGGCATGTAAATAGTGACATATTATTATTATTATACATGATTTATATAGCGCCAACAGTTTACACAGCGCTTTACAATGTAGAGGGGGGACAACACAATTACAGTACAATTCAATACAGAAGGGACAGGAGGGCTCTGCTCATAGAGCTTACATTCTAAAGGGGGGGGTGGTGGAACAAAAGGTAATAGCTGATTTGATGGCGGTTTCTCAGGGACATTTCTTAGGTGGGTGTGGGATAGGCTTCCCTGAATAAATGAGGAATAATGCCTCATATCAGTAGGAGGATTAGTGCCCCATCTTTGGTGTCATTGAGAGGAATAGTGACCCATTGTTGGTGTCAGTAGGTGGAATAGTGACCCATCCATGGTGTCAGTCGGAGGAATAGTGCCTCATTGTTAGTGTCAGTACAAGGAATTGCACCCTATCTATGTTGTCAGCAGGAGGAATAGTACACCGTCATTGGTGTCAGCAGGAGAAATAGGGCCCCATCGTTGGTGTCAGTGGGAAGAATAGTGACCTATTGTTGGTGTCAGCAGGAGGAATAGTACCCCATCATTGGTGTCATTTGGAGAAATAGTGACCCATAGTTGGTAACAGTGGGAGGAATTATCCCCCATCATTGGTGTAAGTGGAAAGAATGGTGCATCATCCTTGGTGTCAGCAGGAGGAATAGTGCCTCATATCAGGGAGAGAAATAGTGCCCCAAGGGCCAGATAAAGGCAAGCAAAAGGCTGCATCCGTCCCACAGGCCATAGTTTGAAAACCACTGTCTTAAAGATAATCAAGTGTTATTCTGAAGAAATTTAGATGAATTTCATATATGGTGGGAAATAGAAGAGGGACCTACCATTATTTGGGTCGGCTAAGTGGTTCCACTTTTATGGTGGGCAATAAAGACAACCATGCATGCACTATTTATCACTGATAAGCCATTTTAGACCAAATTTTCATAAGCATCCCCAAGTACATGATTCCTATTGTATTAACAGCAAAGAGTCAAAATAGCATATTTATGTCTGAGCACACTGATTTATTGTTATTAAAGACAACCGGTATTCTGCTAAGTACGAAGTCCCAAGTATTTAAAAATGCAGAACAAATCCAAACCAGACAGAACTTTGCTGTATCCCGTTGTAAGTTTGCTACATTTAATAAATAACAGAAGTGGGCTGACAGATAACAGTGAGTAAGATCACTTTCCACATGTTCACGACCAGTAATCTGTGTCCGATCGCTGCTCTGCAGACGCCACGCTCATGATTGTAAGCATCCTCTGAACTGTGTAGCTATAATATTGTCTGCAGACAGTTGAGGATTAAACTTGTATTTCTAGGAAGGGTTTCTTTCCGTTCACTTGTGATGTTGCCTTATATGTCATGTAGCACCGCGTCATAGTCATATTAAAGTTTGCCTGATGTCTTAGTGAAATCTCTCCCTATTTATATTTTACAGTGTCAATCTAACCAGAACTGAAATTTCTGTTTTTAGTACTAGCTGTGGAGTTAATCCCTTCCCGTAAGCCCACTACATCCTTTTAACTAGGTCTTAAGGTGGTGGTGGGGGCAGAATGGACTGTGTTAGGTGGGACGACCTGGTGTAGGCATCTAAGCTTGTTTCTTGTACAACGTTGATTTCCATTTACATGCACAGGCCGTTGTGACTGTGTGCTATATAATATCTGACTGGGTTGTCCTTTGAGGGAAATTGCCGCATCGGACCTGTGCTTGATACCATCGTTAGCAATGGCATAGGTGGTTGGAGTATGCTTTTGTCCCATGAAGGAGATAAATGGAGGTAGTGGAAAGTCCCTCCTTCACCTTCATTTACTACAGTAGTATTAAATCCATGGGGCTTGAAGCCAGAGGTCATTTAGCCACTTTGCTTAGTCTTCTGCATGAAGGCTAAAAGTGTGTGGGGGACAGGGCCGTTCATCCTGCTGCATTTTCAGGTAGTTGACCCCTCCAGCATTTTGGTGCTTATGTCACCCCCTTGTAGCCTTCAGCCTAGATCAAGCATCTCTTTCAGCAGCTTCTGTCCTTATGGCATCTTTCTATGCATCTTCTTAGGTTTTATCCTAAGACATTTGGTTCCTACGTTGGAGGGAGCTTATTCTAGGGAATTGTATTCCACTTGTGCTCACTGTCTCCCCCACAGAGAAGTACGTTTCCCTCAGATGTGGTTACACGCCTTTGTGGTGCTCGATACTCCCCAGTTCTATCCCCATCCTAAGGACACCATTGACCTGCAGGGTCCACATAGATCAGTTACTACTGCTCTTTTTCTGAGTAAGGATGATGGACAGCCCAAGCATGTTGCTTGTGACTGCTTGTCTGTCCTAGAGACAAGGTACAGCATTTATGTTCACCTGAACGGATCATCTCTATATAGCAGTGGGATGATTCAGCACTTGGATGCCACTCTTTTGCTCCTTGGAGAGAATTATCCATCACTGGGAGGTCTGGTATTCCCAAAGACAGTTAGCAGGAAGGACTTGATTTACCTAGACAGTCAGCAGGACCCTACTCCAGAATTCCTCTATGAGGGAAAATGTAAGTCCACAGACTTTTGTGGGACTTGATGTCCAAGATATACGTTTTTCTGCAACTAAGCTGGCTCAAAATGATGCAAACAATGAAAATACAGTGATCTTTGGAAGATTACAGCAGGAAAACACTGGATTCTTTGGATGTGTGGATATGTGTTTTGAGGATAATTGAAGAAGATACAAAATAACACAGGGGGATGAGGCTCCTATTCAAGGTACCATTTTTTTTACCTTAGTGGTAATTCCTTATCCTGCTTTGAAGCTCCAGGTTGTTCTTTTTCAAGTTCTGCTATCTTTTTTGATTTATTAAATTCTTCACATACTTGTAGTTGAAAAGTCCCTACAACTGTTGAATCTCTTACTAACTTGCCACTCCTCAGTTGGACTGCTTTTGGACATAGAAGAAGAATATCCTGAATTCATGTGCCCTTCAATGAACAAAGAAAATTTACTGAAAAATGACTGAATTAATTACTGTAAAATGTAGTTTTTGAAGTCCATAGAGGGACACAGGTCCCCAGAGCCGGCGCTTCCGCTAGGCGAACTAGGCAGCCACCTAGATCGCACTGCCGCCTAGGGCGCAGTCACAGCCATCGCTTTTCCTACTCTCCACTGGCTTTCCTAACACTCTGCTGGCTTCCCCACACAGTCCGACGATGGTTCAATATTGAGTTGGCCACCTTTTGCAGCTATAACATCTTCAACTCTTCTGGGAACGCTGTCCACAAGGTTTAGGAGTGTGTCTATGGGAATGTTTGACCATTCTTCCAGAAGCGCATTTGTGAGGTCCGGCACTGATGTTGGACGAAAAGGCCTGGCTCACAGTCTCTGTGCTAATTCATCCCAAAGGTGTTCTATCGGGTTGAGGTCAACACTCTGTGCAGGCCAGTCAAGTTCCACCACCCCAAACTCGCTCATCCATGTCTTTATGGACCTTGCTTTGTGCACTGGTCCAAATCATTTGGTGGAGGAGGGATTATAGTGTGGAGTTGTTTTTCAGGGGTCAGGCTTAACCCCCTAAGCTCCAGTGAATGAAAACTCTTAAGATATCAGCATACCAAGACATTTTGGACAATTTCATGCTCCCAACTTTGTGGGAACAGTTTGGGGATGGTCCCTTCCTGTTTCAACATGACTGCACACCAGTGCACAAAGCAAGGTCCATAAAAACATGGATGAGCGAGTTTGGGGTGCAGGAATTTGACTGACCTGTACAGAGTCTCCTAGAGCGGAGACTGCGAGCCAGGCCTGCTCGTTCAACATATGTGCCTGACCTCACAAATGCGCTTCTGGAAGAATGGTCAAACATTCCCATAGAAACACTCCTAAACCTTGTGGACAGCCTTCCCAGAAGAGTTGAAGATGTTATATCTGCAAAGGGGGAGCCAACTCAATATTAAACCCTACGGATATTGACTGGGATGACATTAAATTTCATGTGTGTGCAAAGGCAGGTGTCCCAATACTTTTAACAATATAGTGTAGTCATACTAGTGATTGTTGACACCCAAGAAGTGGGGAACATTAGATGTATTTAAATAAATTTGATTGTTCATTACTTAAACCAAAATTATTCTTACTACCTTTAGCAATATCACTACATACTACCAAAGACGCCTCTGCCATACCAGCATTGGACAGGTTTTATTCTGTAGCATGTATGACCCTCAATAAAAGAACATCTGTTTTTAGAGAAAGTAGTACATAAGGTCAGGACACAGAGGGGGTAAATACTTTTGACAATATAGTGTATGATGGGTAGTTGAGGGGATATTTGGGAGATGGCATGAGCATTTATTTCTGTTTGCCAGTGTCCCAACCTCTTGTAGACAGCAATATAACCAGACTGTTTAAGAATATTCTAAATCTCAGTGTCCCTAAATGGTGTTCAAAAAAAGAAAATGTATTTGTCTTCAATAATAAGACCCCTAAACACTTCATCATATATAGCTGCAGCTAAAAGTTTGATTTTAGCAAGGCTGCAAAAAGGCAAAGCCTTCCAGGAGCTCAAAGTCTACCTAGTTCTAGGTACGGAAGGTGATATATATACTCCGCAATGGGTTAATCCGCTTGTTCTTGTATACTGCTAATTCATTTATGTGATAACACAGCTTGTATAAATACAGAAGAGGGTAATGAAAGCAAATATGGCCTGACCTTTAGTGTATTTAAGAAAAGCAAATGTAGACCGTAATTTAAGAACTGGTAAATGTCTGCTCGCTACTCTATGTTCCTTAATCATCTCTACTTTTTAGCCGTATTCGTCCATTAAACGTTGGCATGTTTATGAGAACAATTTGAGGCGTTTAAGGGTAGTAGTAGATCGCTTGGTAATTTATGAGATCCCTCAGAACCCCGTTTTCCAGCGACACAAGCTCGTTGGCAAGCAGGTAGTCGGTTGCACGCGCTAACATTGTTCAGACACAAGCCTGTCTATGTGGACCGAGACGGGTGATGATGATTACCTGTGTCTGAATGCCTCTACGTTCTTTGTCTCCTCCTTATCAGGTGGGTTTTTTTCTGTTTTGTCACGGTCAGACTCATTTTCCAGTGAGTTAGTTTTGAAAAGATAAAAGGGCAAAGCCGAGCTCGCCTCTCCTCTTTTTTTATTTTTTGAAGTATTCTTCGTAGCCATTGGCTGCTGCCTGTGATATTCCGGCAAGATGTGGCAATTAATTTTCTTTTAATCAAGGTCGGATGAAGTAAATTGGCGCGGCTCTGCAGCCCCTCATTTTCTGTTTTTGCAGTGATGCAAAACAAATATGATCAGATTATGCTCCTTCTCACCTTATTGAATTAAGGAGCGTGAATGATCAGGGAGAGAGACGAGATGTTATATAGAAAGGCCCCCCCCCCCCCCTAACCACCACCCCCCTCGCCCAAATTTATCCTGAAGACACTGCAGGCCCTTGTGCAGAGAAGACAGTTTTATCATTTTAAACAATGTGGAGGTTTACAAAGGGAAAGGCCAAATGTAGCATTCTACAATTTATGTATAATATAGAAAATATTTCAATTAACGTTTTCCATTTTGAGGATCGCTAGTCTTTCTATATGTTAATTAATGCTACTAAAAGCCACAATGATAAAGAGCCTATTGTTTAAAATGAGATCATTAATCTTAAATTCATATTTATCAAACGCACTGTTAATCATTTATATCTGTTAGCTTTTTTTTGTTTTTTTTTTAGCATAAATGAATTTATAATACTGTAGGTTCTAGTGAGCTGATTTCTCCCAAATTGTGCAAGTCTTTGGGGTTGTTTTACTAAAACTGGAGAGTGCAAAATCTGGTGCAGCTTTGCATAGAATCCAATCAGCTTCTAGGTTTTTTGGTCAAACTTAATTGAACAAGCTGAAGTTAGAAGCTGATTGGCTACAATGCACAGCTGCACCAGATTTTGCAAGCTTCAGTTTTAGTAAGGGCCCTTTCACACTGGGGCGGTTTGCAGGCACTATTGCGCTAATAATAGCGCCTGCAAACCGACCCGAAAGTGCCGCTGCTGTGTCTCCAGTGTGAAAGCCCTGAGGGCTTTCACACTGGAGTGGTGCGCTAGCAGGACGGGAAAAAAAGTCCTGCTAGCAGCTTCTTTGGAGCAGTGAAGGAGCGGACTGTATACCGCTCCTTCACCACTCCTGCCCATTGAAATCAATGTGACAGCGCGGCTTTACCGATGGCTTTGCGGTAGTTTTTAACCATTTCTCCATTTCTCAATAGCGGCGCTTTATCGCCGACGCCGCCCCCGCCCCAGTGTGAAAGGGCCCTAAATCAACCCCGGAATGTTCATGGGTAGCTTACAATAGAAGGACCTTGCGTAGGGTTCTATCCCTGCAAAATACCCTCTTCTTCTGGATAAGTACACTGGATTCAATATACGCACATTCGTGGGATTGGGATATTTTTTGTGATTTTAAACCATTTTAATGTCTGTATAAGTATAGTGTGGTCTTAATGTTGTTAATGTATTTTCGATATTTTTCTCCAATAAAGTTTTTGTTTTATTACAACATTACGGGAATGTGTATATTTAGATAAAAAGAAAGAAGTGCCTAGTGTCCAGAGTAATGTGACTTCTACATTATGATTTATGGATCTTTAATAAAAATTAGCAACATGTACATCAAACCAATGTGTTTCAGGAAAATAGACGCCTCCCTTCTTCAGGATTGTTGTTGCACACTATTTGGTGGGAAAGATTCCCATGAGTGGCTATGTTGGATCAAAGTTTCTGAATTGGCGGGATGCCGGCTTTCTTTGTATAAGCAGCAAATAAATTGAAACTTTGATTCAACATAACCACTCATGGGAAACTTTCCCACCAAATAGTGCACATCAACAGCCCTGAAGAAGGGAGAGTCTATTTCCCCGAAAAGTGGTGTCTATGAGGCCAGTATGTCAAAATGGCCTTGGTGTCTAACATGGTATCAATCCATCCTGAAGAAAAGAGACAGTAGAGAGAGAGAGAGAAAGAGAAAGGAGATTGGGGGTGTAATGCAGGGGATATCCGGTCCACCAGAAGGTCTCTTATGCAGCTACCAGGCTCGCCAAAGGAAATTGTTGGGTGTCGGTATAAGAGGCACGGGCTCCAAATTTTTAGGAATTTGGTATGAGTGTTAGTAAGAATATTAGTCAGTTTTTCATTTATAAAAATGCCATCCAGGCGAGATTCAACTTCTGATAAATGGTTACATTTCCTTTTCCATGCTTTAGCAATTGTGAGCTAGTGGCTAGCAGGACAAAATTAACCAATTTAGATTGGTGTTTAGTAATGTCTGGGGATTTGGAATGCAGGAGGGCCAGCCAAGGGTCCTAAGTGAGAGGCATCCCCAATAGTGTTCGCAATAGTAAAAAGACTTTGGACCAAAAACGCCCCAACATAGGACAGATCCACCAAATATGTAGAACATCACCAGCAGTCTGGCATCCTCGAAAGCAGAAGGCCAGGGAAAACGTGCTAATTTAGAAGGGACCATGTACCATCTGGTCATCACTTTATAGACTGATTTGCGTGTGGTGACATTAATGGTGCAGGAGGCGGTGGAGGGCGAACATTGGGTTTTCACAAATGAAAGAGACTTGCAGTGGATTACTTTGAAAGCGTATCTATGGTCATACTGTATATTCTTTTTCACATTGAATTAAAATTTTTTCTAGCCTTTTCCTATTAATCTGAACAATCTTTGTAAAACCACAGAAGTGGCTAAAGGAGGAGTCTTAGGAGGCGGAGTCAGTACAGGAATCGCTGCTTGCAGGCAGCAAGGTACCATGGGATAAGTAGTCCTTAGAAATTTTAACGTAAACAGTAGAGGAGAAGCTACAAAGCATCCAGGAGGTTGTGGAAAGAGAGGCCAGGAGACAGGCAGAACTCAAAACATTAAAAGAGATATTTCAAGATTATATTGGATTGTCAAATTTAACTATTATGTGTAGCCTTATTGCAATGCTGATGTTATCAAATGAAAGTGTATGCTGCATAGAACTTCTTTAATATATCCCAAGCTGACCTGAAACTCAACAGAAACCTACAAAACTGTATTTCCATAATCTGTATCCAAGATCTTATACATACCAAGATTATATTTAATAAAGGAATTTAATCTCCCATATATGCATTCCAAGAATGTTGTAATCAAAATAAATGTATTGTTCAAAATTGAATACAAGTGTATAGGTTCTTGCGGTCCCTTCCTCCCCCAAAAAATTCTTTGGTGTTTATATCATGCCCACATGTCCAGTTCCAATTTTTAAATTATGATTATCCTAACCAAAAAGAGGATATCATTTGATGCTCAGATCATACTTACCAGTGGTGGCCGGTGGAAACTTTTTTTGGGGGGGTGGCAAACAGTATGACACCGTCTGTGACCCAAGCCCACCCTATTTTGAAGCCTATTAGAGCCTCTGACTCTAATAAGGTGCTTAAAAAAAAACCCTGCCGCTGTAATTCATGCACCCGGTGCCAGGGGCCAGATGCAAGAATAGGGGGTGGCCACAGCGGCCATGGATAGATTCATGCTATACATGAATCTATCCATTATGCATATAGGGGGTGGTGAGGAGAGAGGTTGCGACACCCAGGCGCCCCTAATGGACGGGCCGCAGCTGATACTTACGTGTCCAATTCCCATTATAAAATGATGGCTAGCCTAATCCATACACACAACTATAGTCTTAATAAATTCAGTATCAGCAGACTTCAATACAATGTATGATGCTTGAGAAGAGTCCTGATGAAGATGTAATGAGGTTGAGTTGCTAAAACTGAAGGGTGCAAAATATTGTTCAGCTCTGCATAGAAACCAATCAGCTTCCAGGTTTTATTGTCAAAGCTTAATTTAAAAAGTCAAAGTTGGACGCTGATTGGCTACCATGTACAGCTGCACCAGATTTTGCACTCTCCAGTTTTAGTGAAATAACCCCAATGTGTCCATAGATGAGGAGTAATTAAATTGGCAATGTTGGGATGTAACTGGATGCGCATTCACACAGTTTATGATAGGGAAGATGAGGTTTATTTTGTTCCAGAAGTGCAGATAAGCATGTGCTTGCAAGTATTATCAGAATCTAAATGCAAGTAGTACCTTTTATATAACTTTCTAGTCTAGGGATATGTTTTTCTACAACTACACCAATTGGCCTCTTTTTGGACTATAAATGAACAAAAGTAGGTTATAAGGCTTGTAAAGTGGAGCCCCTACAATTAGCAGGGGCATTTCAAATCTCTCAAACACTGCAGCTGCATGCTTTGGGGTTGATTTACTAAAGGCAAATAGGCTGCTCACTTTGCAAGGGAATTTTCACTTTTCCAGTAAATTTTCCCTTAGCTCAGTGAATGAGATGAAGCTTTGTTGGCTTCCATTGTCTAATCATTTGCAAGGTGGATTTTCACCACATTCACCGAGCTAAGGGAAAACTACCTTGCAAAATGCAACTTCCCTTGCAAAGTGAACTGCCTGTTTGCCTTTAGTAAATCAAGTCCTTTGTGTAACACAGACAGCTCCTTTTTGCCACAGTAGTACAGATCTGTCTGCCAGAGGTCAACTCTTAAAGCACTAAAGTTCAAAATAATTTGCTTTGCTTCAACAGTCCAACACCCGCAAGGTCACTCACCGGCTTGATTCGCCAGTGTGAGGGGACTTCACTGCATGCACAGGAATGTAGTCATCCTGGCACACAGGCACAGTGCCTGAAAGCAGAGGTGGGGGACTCGAGTCACATGACTTGACTCGAGTCAGACTCGAGTCACCTGTTTGGGGACTTGCGACTTGCTTGACAAAATTAAATAAATGACTCGACTTGACTTTGACTTGGGCTATTTGACTTGCAATGACTTGCAATGACTTGGCACCACCAGTGCTGTGTTTTGGCCTAGGCAAAAGCCGCCCCCCCCCCCCCCCCCAAAAGAAAGCTCCCCCTAAGTCCCGGCTTCGGGGTAGATCAGTATCTTGACTTCATTTG
Organism: Aquarana catesbeiana; assembly: GCF_042186555.1. Classification (NCBI taxonomy): domain Eukaryota; kingdom Metazoa; phylum Chordata; class Amphibia; order Anura; family Ranidae; genus Aquarana; species Aquarana catesbeiana. Next base: position 236,485,542 of record NC_133333.1, read on the forward strand.
TGACTTGACCAAAATAAATGACTTGACTTGACTTGCTTGACTTCTAGCAGGGACTCGACTTGACTTGCTTGCTTTTCGCCACAGTAACTTGGCACTTGCTTGTGACTTGAAGGTTAAGACTTGAGACTTGCTTGTGACTTGCACATGTGTGACTTACTCCCATCACTGCCTGAAAGTAAACTGAGCAGGTAGGTTAGTAGGTAGTTATGTAGGTTATTTTATTGCAGAAGAGACATTGCATGTCTCTTCTTAAATAAAGAGCCCACCTGCTCCCATATTTTTCAATTTAGACTTTAGTTGCTCACACTACACAATGTGATTGTACACTCTTTAGATCTACCAACTACTATGTAGAGCAAGGGCTTGCCTCACTGGATACAAATTGTTTGGATAGATTAGGTAGGTGCTGCTAATATTACATCATTTTGGTGAACCTAAAGTTAATTGTTCAGTTATTGTACAGTCAAACTGTAACGTGAATGGTGACTTCTAAGGTCGCTTGGTCAGTGAATACCATGTTGGGTTTTAGGGTGACCGGTGTCTTTCTACTCCCCTCCCCAGCAGGTGTCACTACCAGCCAGGGCTGGGTACCAGCAATGAAACGCTTGTTGCTGCCGAGAGAAAGAGCTCTGCCTGGAGTTTGGCTACCCAGAAGGAAAAAGCTTCTCTTCGCTAGCTAGACGCAGAGAATGGAAGCAAAAAGACGACAATTAATCAGTAAGCAGATAACTGTGAGTTGTCAGGACCCGTTTGTTTAGCTTTTGATGTGCTCTTGTAGCTCGCACTGAACTCCTTCCATTTGCACACTTTGAAAGGCAAGCACTTCTCTAGTCCGCTGTCTTCCAGGGAATTCAGCACGGGATTTCACACAAAACAGAATTTTCTAATTGTTTGCAAGTGACTTTATGAGCGAAACACTGCTTGATGCTCCTCTACAGTTATCCAGATCCCCAGGGTGTAGACTTTATAGATAGTCCTACACACACAGATCTGCTTGCCAGCATTATCAGTCACTGAAGGTGTGTGTGGGGTGGTTTTTGTGGCATGGAACTGATAACTATGTCAAAGACACCAAGGAGTTTTACTTTCATGAAATTAAATTGAAAGGATAACTAAACCCAAGAACAAAAATGCAATGGGGTTGATTTACTAAAACTGGAGGGTGCAAAATCTGGTGCACCTTTGCATAGAAACCAATCAGCTTCCAGGTTTTATTGCCAGAGCTTAATTGAACAATGTGAAGTTAGAAGCAGATTGGCTACCATGAACAGCTACACCAGATTTTGTACTCTTCGGGTTCAGTAAATCAACCGCAATGTGTTATAGCTTATAGCCATTATATATGGTAGTTGGAACTTGAATACTTTGGCCATCTAATGTGAAAGAGAGGACTTATTGAAAAAGGCCCTGATGCTGGGAAACATGAAAGGAAAAAGGAGAAGAGGAATACAGAAAACAAGATGGATAGATAGTATCATCGAAACAAGGAACATGAAGTTAAGCAAGCTCCGGGAGGCAGTGGAGGACAGAAAAGC